>NC_042982.1:18261742-18324242 GCF_901001165.1 Salmo trutta
TGGTCCGGAAGGGCAGAGGAAGAGCCCAGACCACTGCTCTCGTGGGGGATAACGGCGAAGGAGGAGGCAGAGATGTGGCAGGTCCTGGAGGACCTGCGTAGGGACAGCGTGGAGGAAGAGCCTTGGGTGGCAGAGGTGCGCACGGTATCGCCAGTGCGCCTGCACAGCCCAGTGCGCTCTGTGCCAGCGCCCCACATTTGCCGGGCTAGGGGGAGTGTTCAGCGAGGACGTGTTGTGCCGGCTCAGCGCTCCTGGCCTCCGGTGCCCCTTCTCGGCCCGATGTATCCTGCGCCGAGGACGCGCACTGTGTCTCCGGTACGGCTGCACAGCCCAGTGCGTTCTGTGCCAGCGCTCCACACTTGCCAGGCTAAGGTGGGCATTGAGCCAGAACGGGTGATGTCAGCTGTGCACTCCAGACCTCCAGTGCGCCTCCTCGGTCCAGGATATCCGGCGCCGCTTATGCGCACTGTGTCGCCGGTGTGCGGTCACGGTCCAGCACGTCCTGTGCCAGCACCTCGCCCTTGCCGGGCGAATGTGGTGCGTGTCCACAGTCCAGTCCGGCCCATCCCTGCTCCCCGCACCAGGTTAGTGGTGCGTGTCCCCAGTCCGGTCCGGCCCATCCCTGCTCCCCGCACCAGGTTAGTGGTGCGTGTCCCCAGTCCTGTCCGGCCCATCCCTGCTCCCCGCACCAAGTTAGTGGTGCGTGTCCACAGTCCAGTCCGGCCCGTCCCTGCTCCCCGCACCAAGCCAGTGGTGCGTGTCCCCAGTCCAGTCCGGCCCGTCCCTGCTCCCCGCACCAGGTTAGTGGTGCGTGTCCCCAGTCCTGTCCGGCCCATTCCTGCTCCCCGCACCAAGCCAGTGGTGCGTGTCCCCAGTCCAGTCCGGCCCGTCCCTGCTCCCCGCACCAAGCCAGTGGTGCGTGTGTCCAGTCCAGTCCGGCCCGTCCCTGCTCCCCGCACCAAGCCAGTGGCGCGTGTCCCCAGTCCAGTCCGGCCCGTCCCTGCTCCCCGCACCAGGTTGGTTGTGCGTGTCCCCAGGCCAGTCCGGCCCGTCCCTGCTCCCCGCACCAGGTTGGTGGTGCGTGTCCCCGGTCCTGTCCGGCCCGTCCCTGTTCCCCGCACCAGGCCCACGGCGCGTGTCCACAGTCCGGCACGGCCTGTGTCCGGTCCACGGTGACCAGTCCTGTTCCGGTCGGCGGCTCCGCTCCGGAGCCTGAGCATGCCGCTCCACCATGGTCCAGTCCGGGCCAGAGGGGTAGGGCTAGGGTGGAGGCAGGGGGGAGAAACACGCCCGGGGCCAGAGCCTCCACCGAGGGTGAGGCGCCCACCCGGGTCCCCCCCCTAATAGACTTTAGGTTGGTGCGCCGGGAGTACGCACCGTTGGAGGGGGGGGTACTGTCACGCCCTGACCAGGTGAACTCTTCTATTTTGGTCAGGGTGTGGCATCTCTATAGTTTATTTTCTATGATTTGGTATAGCCTTGCTTTGGGGCGTATTTCTATGTTGGGTTCTGTCGATTCCCAATCAGAGACAGCTGTCGCTAGTTGCCTCTGATTGGGGAATCATATTTAAGTTCCTTTTCCCCCCACGATGTTTGTGGGTTGTTGTCTCTTTTTGTTTGAGCAGTAGCGATACGTTTATTCTCTGTTTTGACGATGAGTTTGCAGGAAGTTTGCAGGAAATGCAAACTTGTAGTGTATTTGAGTTTTAACTAGGCTTCTAAAGTTTGCCCTAATGAAAAATGGATCAACTCTACCAAAATGTCCATTAATTATAATCCATGTAATAATTCACATTTCCTGGTGCTGCAGGATTTTTTTCCTGCTGTAGCAAACTGGCTCAAATTAAGATCCTACATCTGTATGTGTGTTTGTGTTTTCGGTATGCGTGTGTGTGTAATGCGTGTGTGTGTGTGTGTGTAGTGTATGTGAATGTGTGTGGATTTTGTGTGAGAGTGTCATAGTAGTTTGTGTGTGAGTGTGCATAGAGTCAGTGCAAGATAGGGTCAGTGTATATAGTCTGGGTAACCATTAATGAACTAATTAGCAGTCTTATGGCTTGGGGTAGAAGTTGTCTCAGAGCCTGTTGGTCCAAGAGCCTATGCGCCGGCAACGTTTGCCGGACGGTAGCAGAGTGAACTATGGCTTGGGTGGGTGCAGTCTTTGCTTGGCGATCGAGGGTGGTGCATTTGCCATATTAAGCGGTGATGCAGGACAGGTAGACAGGTATGAACAGGTAGCAAGCCCATGCATCCTGCCATGCGGTTGCATTGAACAGAGCACCATAATGGAAGTTACATAGGACACACATGGGCTGGGTTGTCTTATAATGCAGTGTGTGTTCAATGCATGAAAACCAGGTGTAAACGGTAGATAGAGTATTTGGCTGAAACACAAGCTTGGTTTCCACCATTTCCTGTCAGAATTGTCATCAACTAACATCAATAGCAGTCTACTTGGTATGTCTCAAAGGACTCCATTATCAGCTGGCCTTCTGTGGAGTTGACATCTTGTTATGTATCAATGAAGCACGTGTCCAAGTCTTTCCTTTCTTGATCAACCATGTTGTGCAACACTGCGCACGTAAAACACACACACACACACACACACACACACACACACACACACACACACACACACACACACACACACACACACACACACACACACACACACACACACACACACACACAGACACACAGACACACACACACTCTTACCCAGTACCCAGGGTAGTATCATCCATTCCACAACCGTAGGAGGCGGCCCCTGCCTGTTGGGGTCTGTAGAGACGATGTGCTGGGAGGCCAGCAGCAGCAGGAACAGGAAGGTGAGATACGACGTTGTGTGGCAGATAAACTTGATGAAGGGCTTCCTAATGATGATGAAGAAGATGACTTTATTGACCAATACGTCTAACAGAAATTCAACTTCAGCTTCCTGACAGATGTTTCCCATCAGACCAGGGATTCAAACGGGCAACCCTCCGGTTGCTGGCCTGCCTATCTAACCTCTAGGCTACTTGCCTGATGAAGAGTCCATAGCGGCTCTTAGGAGAGACCAGGTAGCAGAGGGAGAAGAGGGGGAAGAGGAGGCCGATGAAGACACAGGTTAGGAACTTCCCTGCCCAGTGACGACGCCTCCATCCAGGGAACTCATCGTACCAACGAGACGCAAGCAGCTGCTGACAGTTGGGCTGGGCTACAAACTGGAGGAGGGAGATTGAGGAAGGAAGGAGGGGAGGAAATGAGAGAGGGGGGAGAAAGGGAGCGATGGAGAGGGGGAGACGTGTGTCTAATGCAACTTCACAATGTTTACTATTCTTTCTCACTTGCTTTCCACTCCACATTGACAAACAACTGACACGAAAACAGGCACATCTTAAGCAAGCTTGGGCAGTTGGGTACAGCATACAGCATACTGACAGTTATACAGTTGGGTGCAGCATACATCATACTGACATTTAGACAGTTGGGTACAGCATACAGCATACTGGCAGTTGGGTACAGCATACAGCACACTGACAGTTGGACAGTTGGGTACAGCATACAGCATACTGACAGTTGGACAGTTGGACACAGCATACAGCACACTGACAGTTGGGTACAGCATACAGCATACTGACAGTTTGGCAGTTGGGTACAGCATACATCATACTGACAGTTGGGTACAGCATACAGCATACTGACAGTTGGACAGTTGGGTACAGCATACAGCATACTGACAGTTGGGTACAGCATACAGCATACTGACAGTTGGACAGTTGGACACAGCATACAGCATACTGACAGTTGGGTACAGCATACAGCATACTGACAGTTTGGCAGTTGGGTACAGCATACATCATACTGACAGTTGGGTACAGCATACAGCATACTGACAGTTGGGTACAGCATACAGCATACTGACAGTTGGACAGTTGGACACAGCATACAGCATACTGACAGTTGGGTACAGCATACAGCATACTGACAGTTTGGCAGTTGGGTACAGCATACATCATACTGACAGTTGGGTACAGCATACAGCATACTGACATTTAGACAGTTGGGTACAGCATACAGCATACTGGCAGTTGGGTACAGCATACAGCACACTGACAGTTGGACAGTTGGGTACAGCATACAGCATACTGACAGTTGGACAGAGCATACAGCATACTGACAGTTTGGCAGTTGGGTACAGCATACAGCATACTGACATTTAGACAGTTGGGTACAGCATACATCATACTAACATTTAGACAGTTGGGTACAGCATACAGCATACTGACATTTAGACAGTTGGGTACAGCATACATCATACTGACATTTAGACAGTTGGGTACAGCATACAGCACACTGACAGTTATACAGTTGGGTACAGCATACATCATACTGACATTTAGACAGTTGGGTACAGCATACAGCATACTGGCAGTTGGGTACAGTATACATCATACTGACATTTAGACAGTTGGGTACAGCATACAGCATACTGGCAGTTGGGTACAGTATACAGCACACTGACAGTTGGACAGTTGGGTACAGTATACAGCATACTGACAGTTGGGTACAGCATACATCATACTGACATTTAGACAGTTGGGTACAGCATACAGCATACTGGCAGTTGGGTACAGTATACATCATACTGACATTTAGACAGTTGGGTACAGCATACAGCATACTGGCAGTTGGGTACAGTATACATCATACTGACATTTAGACAGTTGGGTACAGCATACAGCATACTGGCAGTTGGGTACAGTATACAGCACACTGACAGTTGGACAGTTGGGTACAGCATACAGCATACTGACAGTTGGGTACAGCATACAGCATACTGACAGTTAGACAGTTGGGTACAGCATACAGCATACTGACAGTTAGACAGTTGGGTACAGCATACAGCATACTGACAGTTAGACAGTTGGATACAGCATACAGCATACTGACAGTTAGACAGTTGGGTACAGCATACAGCATACTGACAGTTAGACAGTTGGGTACAGCATACAGCATACTGGCAGTTAGACAGTTGGGTACAGCATACAGCATACTGACAATTGCACAGTTAGGCACAGCATACAGCATACTGACAGTTAGACAGTTCGGTACAGCATACAGCATACTGACAGTTAGACAGTTGGGCACAGCATACAGCATACTGACAGTTGGACAGTTGTGTACAGCATACGGCATACTGACAGTTATACAGTTGGGTACAGCATACAGCATACTGACAGTTAGACAGTTAGGCACAGCATACAGCATACTGACAGTTAGACAGTTGGGTACAGCATACAGCATACTGACAGTTAGACAGTTGGGTACAGCATACAGCACACTGACAGTTAGACAGTTGGGCACAGCATACAGCATACTGATAGTTATACAGTTGGGTACAGCATACAGCATACTGACAGTTATACAGTTGGGTACAGCATACAGCATACTGACAGTTATACAGTTGGGTACAGCATACAGCATACTGACAGTTATACAGTTGGGTACAGCATACAGCATACTGACAGTTAGACAGTTGGGTACAGCATACAGCATACTGACAGTTAGACAGTTAGGCACAGCATACAGCATACTGACAGTTAGACAGTTGGGTACAGCATACAGCATACTGACAGTTAGACAGTTGGGTACAGCATACAGCACACTGACAGTTAGACAGTTGGGCACAGCATACAGCATACTGACAGTTATACAGTTGGGTACAGCATACAGCATACTGACAGTTAGACAGTTGGGTACAGCATACAGCACACTGACAGTTAGACAGTTGGGCACAGCATACAGCATACTGACAGTTATACAGTTGGGTACAGCATACAGCATACTGACAGTTATACAGTTGGGTACAGCATACAGCATACTGACAGTTATACAGTTGGGTACAGCATACAGCATACTGACTGTTATACAGTTGGGTACAGCATACAGCATACGGACAGTTGGACAGTTGTGTACAGCATACAGCATACTGACAGTTAGACAGTTAGGCACAGCAGTAAACACACTCAGCTAATGGAGGAGGTCAACTAAGGTCCCAGATTACATTAAATGTTTAGTCTGGTTTAGTCCAGCAGCACCTCCAGCTGTTAATGACCTTAATGTGCCTGATCATTCTGGTGAGTGTTACCAGCTGTCCCTGGCCTGGTCCCAAGTGTCCCTCCTTGGCATCTTTGTTCCTCTCTAATATCCTCCTCACACACTGTACTGCGCTGCGCCGGATGCGTTCTCTTCATATTGTCCTTGTCAGCACAGTTCCAGGAACTGTGGTGGATGTGTTATGAGTTTGGCTCAACTAGGCTCAGTAGTGTGAAAAGGGCATTTCTTTCAGATCTGCCTCTGCTTACAAGGTTTGATAAGGAACACTCTGACTGTCTCAGGTACCATCTAAAACACTCTCTGTCTCAGTCGCTCTCTGACTGATGACCTCACTGATGACCTCATCCCCCACAATGCCCTGCTCTAAGTGATGGAGATCCATTTGGTTGTAATTTGTTCGTAATTCTGTTAGACTGAGATTAACCTCACCGTCACACAGAGAGAGCAGCGCAGATGGTTCAATCAAATCTCCCAGAGAGAAAAACATAACAATGTTTCATGAGGAACAGGTTTGACGGACAGGCACTCTTTCAAACAGGAACATGGAGTTCTTATAAATGTCTCTCTGTGGAGACTTGAGTCTTATCTCTGTTCTATCCCTAACCCTAAAGGGATATAGCATGTTGCGTATTTTCAGCAGTGCCATACTGTAAATGTCCGTCTCATGGAAAGGGTTAAAAGTAATAAGCAATGAATGTGTGTTTTTTCTTCAGTTTTCAGTCATCTTCACTCTCTACGTGAGTACGATGCAGTGTCCCCTTCTACACAGTAGGGGGCAACATTTCACAACTTCCATTTCATAACTGTACTAGGGAATAGGGTGCCATATAGGACATGGCCAAGGTTGTTGTTTTCCTGTGCAACATGCTGCTTTCTGTGTAATTTAGATGTATTGTGAGTTAGTATTCCAAGCAAACATTATCCTATTAGTAGCATCCGTATTGCTTTATCATTATGTTTCATTACGTTCCCATCAAGGGACTGGACAGCAGACTGAGATAGCTCCAGTAATGTGTTGTTTCACTAAGGAAGGATGCCATTTTCAGACACAACCTGGTGATTACCACAGAAGTACAACTCCCATAGGAAGTCTCCACCCCAATCCGGCCATCTACTACTTCTAAATCCAATCTTAGAGATAACAGCAGACATTAGCTTCATGCTTTATCCACTGAAATACAACATGTAAAACCCTCAGCTGTACTAAAGACATTGGGAGGGAGAGCCACCTGGCCGAGCTTCAACATGCAATAAAACGACAATAAACACAGCTTCCTGAGGAAACATGGGTTATGGCTTACCTCTTTCTGTGTGTATTTGATAGCCAGTTTGAGTCTGGCCAGGTCGTTGGTGTTCTCATCCAGTAGAGGGTTGATGTCGTCTCTGTAGTTCAGGATCAGTTCTAGTTCTCTGGAACTCCTGGTTTGGTCCAACAGGTCCTTGGCAAACTGTTTACACTGCTGAGATAACTCCTCATACTCCGACTTAAACTCATTCTCTACCTGAAACAGACAGAAACTGTTAGTTAACAGTCAATAAACGAGTTAAAAACTCTTTATAAAACCTTTATACTGCTAGGACAACTCCTCATACTCCGACATAAACTATTTCTCCACCTGAAACAGGAATAAACTGTTAGTTAAAAGTCGAGCACAAATAAACACTGTCATACAACACCGTGCATTTCCTAACAGGCAGAAGATGGGCATCACTCTCTTGTGGAGGCCTTATGTTCCACATAAAAATGAAAAGGATAAAGTCAATTCATAGTCCATAAACTGCTTATAAAGTACTTACACTGCTGAGACAACTCCTCACTCTTCTTTGACTCATTCTCCACCTCAATTTAATTAAATAAAATTAATTAACTATGAGCAAATATCTGTTAAAAAAGCCACCTTGCTGAGTTCCTGTAGTTCCCAGGAGAGCTGGAAGGCTGTGAGGAAAGGGTCTTCACTGGAGAGAGCTATGAGTGATGGGCTGGACAAGGCCTTGTAGATGTTGAGACGAGAGCGGGAGTGACGCAGACTATCCACATCAGAGCTGGACACGCACTCCATGCAGTTACAGCGCACCTGGAACACACACCAGTACTGGAGAGTTAGTGGAGGAAGGGCAGTATTGTAACTATCATACTGTACTCTACTATTGTGTCATACTGCATAGTGTAGTGTAGCCTGCTGTGACTATTGTACTGTACTACATTACATACTATATCATACTGTAGCATGTAGTACTTAATCATTTACCATAGTACTACACCACAGTGTAGCATATATCCAGATTCAGACCCACCTCATGTGGCTGGGGCATGGACACCCCCTTCTGCACCAGCAGTTTGATGATCTCATAGTTGTTGGTGTGAGCTGCCAGGATGATGGGTGTGATGTCAGGAGTAAAGTTAGAGAACTGCTTGTCCAATAGGATGGGAGGAACCTGGAGGGAGGGCAGGGATAAATAAGGGTTATAGTCAGATAGGGATGATGATGGGCAAGAGAGAAGATATGTGTTCAATCCAGATATTGATTGAAGAAGAAAACTGAATTAGACAAAACTGAATTAATAACAACATTGTAGTATTATCAATATCAATACCATAATGTTTCGTTATGAACCAATACAATAGAGGTACATGGCTTAGGTTTTACTTGAGAAGTAGCTGTGTGTGTGTGTGTGTGTGTGTGTGTGTGTGTGTGTGTGTGTGTGTGTGTGTGTGTGTGTGTGCGTGCGTGCGTGCGTGCATAAAAACAGGCTTTTAGACATTTTTGCAAATATATTAGAAGAAAAAAAAACGATATCAGATTTACACAAGTATTCAAACCATTACTCAGTACTTTGTTGAAGCACCTTTTGGCAGTGATTACAGCCTCATGTCTTCTTGGGTATGACGCTACAAGCTTGGCCCACCTGTATTTGGAGAGTTTCTCCCATTCTTCTCTGCAGATCCTCTCAAGCTCTGCCAGGTTGGATGAGGAGTGTTGCCGCACATCTATTTTCAGGTCTCTCCAGAGATGTTAGATTGGGTTTATATATATACATTTGCAATAATAATTTTTTTTACTGTTTTTGCTTGGTCATTATGGGGAATTGTGTATAGATTGATGAGGAACATTTTTAATTTAAGATATTTTAGAATAAGGCTGTAACGTAACAAAATGTGGAAAAAGGGAAGTGGTCTGAATACTTTCCAAATGCACTGTATGTGCTACCTCCTGGTGATGTCATTTGGAAACACCATACCAACACCATACCAACACACAACTGTACATTTCGATGAAACATGGTGAAGCCCCAAAATTGCCTACCATGGAAGACTGTGTTTCAGACAAAAGGAAGTGGATGGCGGCACATTTGTTACCTTTAAACTCGGACAAAACAGAGGTCCCAAGAAACAAAGAGATCTGCTGGTTTATCTGACAATTAATCTCATCACAAATAAAACTATGAAGGATCTCGGTGTTACTCTGTACCCTGATCTCTCTTTTGATAAACATATAAAAAATATGTTCATCATTGCAAACATCTGAAGCTTTTTGTCAAAACATTATGCAGAAATGCTGATCCATGATTTTGTCACTTCAAGATTAGACTTCCGCAATGTTCTACTAAATAAACTTCAGCTAGTGCTAAATACGCCTGCTAGAATCTTGACTAGAACCCAACATTTTTATCATATTACTCCAGTGCCAGCCTCTGGCTTCCTGTTAAGACTAGGGCTGATTTCAAGGTTTTACTGATAACCTACAAAGCATTGCATGGACTCCTTATTGTTCCTAGAATTTCTAAGCAAACAGCTGGAGGCAGGGCTTTCTCCTAGGTTAATTTTTATGGTATGGTCTCAACCTTTAAGTCTTTACTGAAGACTCATCTCTTCAGTAGGTCCTATGATTGAGTGAAGTCTGGCCCAGGGGTGCGAACGTGAACACCAAGGCACTGGAGTGACGAACCACCCTTGCTGTCTCTACCTGGCCGGCTCCCCTCTCTCCACTGGGATTCTCTGCCTCTGACCGTATGAGTCACTGGCTTGCTAGTGCTCTCCCATGCCGTCGCTAGGAGGGGTGCATAACTTCTGAGTATCGCTATACTATAAATGAGTGGGTTGAGTCACTGAAGTGATCTTCCTGTCTGGTTTTGCGCACCCTCGAGCTCTTGCGGTGGGGGAGCTCTCCATGGGCTGTACTCCACCTTGTCTCAGGGTAATAAGTTGGTGGTCTATTGATATCCCTCTGGTAGTGTGGGGGCTGTGCATTAGCAATGTGGGTGGGGCTATATCCTGCCTGGTTAGCCCTGTCCCAGGATATCTCTATAACCACTATGATTGTTATTTGTCCCTGCTTGTCATCTATGAATGTTTGAACATCTTGAAGAATAATCTGGCCTTAATGACCATGTACTCTTACAATCTCCCCCAGACACAGCCAGAAGGAGACTGGCCACCCCTCACAGCCTGGTTCCTCTCTAGTTTTCTTCCTAGGTTCCTGCCTTTCTAGGGAGTTTTTCCTAGCCAGCCACTGTGCTTCTACATCTGCATTGCTTGCTGTTTGGGGTTTTAGGCTGGGTTTCTGTAAAAGCACTTTGTGACATCTGCTTTAAAATCAATTTGATTGATTGATTGATTAACAGGGTCTAATCATTTAGTGTGCATCCCAAATGGCACCATCATAGGGCTCTGGTCAAAAGTAGTGCACTATATAGGGTATAGGGGGCCATCTGGGACAACCACAGTCTGATTGGTCTCCCTCTGGGAGGAGCTAATAAGGAAAGAGGCACTTGAGTGACCACTTCACTTACAGTATGAGGAAATACTAGCTAACAGGATTACATTACTGTTCCCCTTATCACAACAACTCAGATCTAAGTGATGTTCCCGTAAACCACAGGTCTTCTTGTCATTGATTCCTGATGCTCCTGATGGTGTGTGTGCGTGCATGCGTGTGGTCCAGAGGATGAGTTTGCATAACAAAGTGATGTTGAAACAATGACTAGCATCGCTGCCAGTTAGGTCATGCTGTTGAGATGGAGTCTGACCTTACTATCATTATCTCTAATCTCCCTCAGAAGAGATGGAGAAAGAGAGGTGGAGATGAAGTAGAAATGGAGAAAGAGAGGTGGAGAAAGAGAGGTTGAGAAATAGAGGTGGAGATACAGTAGAGATGGAGAAAGAGAGATGGAGAAATAGAGGTGGCGATACAGTAGAGATGGAGAAAGAGAGATGGAGAAATAGAGGTGGCGATACAGTAGAGATGGAGAAAGAGAGATGGAGAAATAGAGGTGGAGATACAGTAGAGATGGAGAAAGAGAGATGGAGAAATAGAGGTGGCGATACAGTAGAGATGGAGAAAGAGAGATGGAGAAATAGAGGTGGCGATACAGTAGAGATGGAGAAAGAGAGATGGAGAAATAGAGGTGGCGATACAGTAGAGGTGGTGAAAGAGAGGTGATAAAGTTGAGATGGAGAAATAGAGATGGAGATACAGTAGAGATGGAGAAAGAGAGGTGGAGATATAGTAGAGATGGAGAAAGAGAGGTTGAGAAATAGAGGTGGCGATACAGTAGAGATGGAGAAAGAGAGATGGAGAAATAGAGGTGGCGATACAGTAGAGATGGAGAAAGAGAGATGGAGAAATAGAGGTGGCGATACAGTAGAGATGGAGAAAGAGAGATGGAGAAATAGAGGTGGCGATACAGTAGAGGTGGTGAAAGAGAGGTGATAAAGTTGAGATGGAGAAATAGAGATGGAGATACAGTAGAGATGGAGAAAGAGAGGTGGAGACAGAGAGGTGGAGACAGAGAGGTGGAGAAATAGAGGTGGAGATACAGTAGAGATGGAGAAAGAGAGATGGAGACAGAGAGGTGGAGAAATAGAGGTGGAGATACAGTAGAGATGGAGAAAGAGAGGTGGAGAAAGAGAGGTGGAGACAGAGAGGTAGAGAAATAGAGGTGGAGATACAGTAGAGATGGAGAAAGAGAGGTGGAGAAAAAGAGACACAACGGTCTCCTCTGATAGAAAGATGAGAGGGTGTAAATACACTCTTCTATTACACTCCTCTCCCTCTCTCTCTCTCCATCTGATGGAGGGACAGAATCCTAACTCAGATGTAATACTGTATGGTGTATGTAGACATTGTCTCAATAGCTAACCAAATGGGAGGCTCTATGAGTTCTTGTCCATGTAGTTAAAAGGGTCTCAGTTGAATCCAAAGTGTTTCAGAGCAGCTTTGGTGCTGTGGGAGTTTTCTTTGACGTCTTTGAAAATGTGTTTGAGAAGTGTTCAGCCCCCATACGCTTTCTCTGTAATGGTATGTGTGTGTGTGTGTGTGTGTGTGTGTGTGTGTGTGTGTGTGTGTGTGTGTGTGTGTGTGTGTGTGTGTGTGTGTGTGTGTGTGTGTGTGTGTGTGTGTGTGTGTGTGTGTGTGTGTGTCAGACCTACTGTATTCTGTTCTGTTACATGTTTTAAAACTAGCTGAATCATATATGTACCCTTGATAAAGCACAGTGTATTTTGATAAAGTTGTATGCATTTCAGGACTGTGTATGTCTTCCGGTTACATTTCACGTTCTATTTTTGGCCCTCTGCAAACAAGAGTAATAGTCACAATAAAATATATTTTTTCAAGATAAACGGTTGAGTTTAAATAGCCTAATATCATAATTCTAGATATTGTATCCTTTGTTAGGAAGAGTTTTGCCTGTGATGGCCACAGCCCCGGTCTCACTTATGCACCCTTGAGTTAGGCCTAATTATGACATGCCAATATTGTTACTGTTTTTAGCATGTGCACCGCTGCTAAATACTTGTTCGCAAGTGCCCAATTATCTATGTAATTCGAGTTAAGTTATTTTCCTTCAGTTTGAGCATTTATTTCTAATGCTTTGACCGTGTCCTTGTGTGTTGCTTCTTGGAGCTCCCTCGCTCCCCACCCACATATGTTTACTCTCCCCTTCGGAGCATACAGGACACTGAACCAGCAACCTGCCAAGGCTCTTAACCACTAGGTTACCTGCCGCACCGGGGAAATATATTTTTGCTCCTAGTTTGTTTGTTTTTGTAAGTCATTTTGCCTATCTTCCCAACATGTTTATTTATTCTACCATCACTACCGTTACTTAGAAAAATATATTTGTGCACCTTATCCTTTTCTTACTGACTGCGTGCCTGCCCTTAGGACTGGTGAGATCATGTAACCTTTTCACAGTTTCACATAATAAGATGTCTTCAATAGGCTACAGATGTATCACAGTACACACACATCAGAAAAATACAGTAGCCTATACAAATGAAAGACAGTACCTGCTTATTGACTCGTTTGCTATAGTGATCCACAGACATGTAAATCAGATGATTAACATATCGCGAAGCGAGTGTATAAGTAAACAGACTGCAAACAGAGGAATCACAAGGAGGGCTAGGAGATGTGGTGAGGAGGATCTTGTTTAGTGGTTTAAATAAAGTGATGAGCAGAGTAAAGCGTTCTCTTTCAAACCTAAGGGAACCCCTGTCTGTTTTATCATACCTCTGTTCACCTGTTCATGGCTAAGTCTCAATGGCACCATATTCCCTATATAGTGCACTCATTTTGATAAGGGCTTGTAGGGTTGTGTGCACTAAATATGGAATAGGGTGCCATTTTGGGATGCAACCAAGATCAACACAGAGAGAGAAGAGATGCTGTGGAGAAGTAAGAATTATGGTTCAAATATCCAGAGTGCAAGTGTATGGAGAAAATGTGTAAATTGCCCAGAGTAGCGTATCTCATTGCAGTCCTGAGAGAACCAGTTAATTAGAGTAGACCAACACATACAAAGAGAGAAGTGAAAAGGGAATTATGTGCAGAAGAGAGAGACACTGTGCTGAAGCAAGAGATGTGAGGAAGAATATGTAATTCACCAACATTAAATGGTTCATATATACAGTGTGTAATAGCATGGAGAAACATTTTTAAATTGCACATGTACATTTTCTCCTTGTAGCTTTCAGTTAGGGTTGAATGTTAATGTTTTCCACTGAGTCCCCTAAAAGGGGAGAGGGGGGTTGGGGCATTATATAAAAAAGGGGGGGGATTAGAAGTGATGCAAGTAATGTTATTTAATAGACTCAAATCTGCTAATTTCATAGCTGATCTATTCCATGAAAAATAAACTAGGTTTGAAGTAATCCTTATAGGAATGAGTATGTGCCTGGGAGGGGATGGGGTACAGGAAAACAACAAGAGGGCATATAGTAGAGACTGTTCTATATCGACATGTCTGGTCTAAGGCCTTTCTCAAGACCAATCTGATTGTAAAGCAGGTAGCCTATTGGTATGTAGGTGATAACACAAGGACAGTGTGTTGTGCTGTATGCAGGTGAACCCCTCCACTAAGTGACTATAGCCAACACTCAAGAAAAGGGTGCAATTTGGGAAGCACTCTGTAACTGTTCTACCTGTTTCTCCCCGCTGGGCTTCTTGTGGTTGAGCAGCATTTCCACGGCCCCCACCACCTCTTTACGGATGGCGTGTAGCAGAGCGTCACCGACGTACACGTTATAGGTGAGCAGCAGCTCTATAATCTCCAGGTTCTCATTCTCTATAGCGATCAGCAGAGCTGTGCGGCCCAACGGGTCTATACAGTTAATGTTGATCCGGAAGTAGATCTCTGCCTCCTACAGGTGGAAGAGGGAATGACAACGCATGTTTACTTTGTTATATGGTATCATGATAACAAATTGTATCATGTTTATTGATGTTGTACTTGAACTGAGACTTATTTATCCCTCCCTCCCACCCTTCCCTCTTCCCCTCTCTCTCCCTCCATTCCTTCCTCCCTTCCCTTCCATCTCTCTCCATTCCTCCCTCCATCTCCCCTCCCTCTATCCCAACCTCTAAAGCTTGTTGGAGGGAGGTATAATATACTTTACCTCTCTCCTTTCTCTCCCCCCTCCCTCCCTTCCTCCCTCTCTCCACCTCTTTCTCCCTCCCTTCCCCCTTACTCCATCAACTCTCCCTCTCCTTCCTTCTTCCCTACTTCCAGAGCCCGTTTGACTGAGGCGCATAGTCTCCTTTCTCCTCCATCCCCTCCCTTCCTTCCTCCTCCTTTCAACACCTCCGTTCATCCCTACCTCTAGAGCCCGTTTGACTGAGGCGCATAGTCTCCTTTCTCCTCCATCCCCTCCCTTCCTCCCTCCTCCTTTCAACACCTCCGTTCATCCCTACCTCTAGAGCCTGTTTGACTGAGGCGCATAGTCTCCTTTCTCCTCCATCCCCTTCCTTCCTCCCTCCTCCTTTCCTCTCCTCCCTTCATCCCTACCTCTAGAGCCCGTTTGACTGAGGCGCATAGTCTCCTTTCTCCTCCATCCCCTCCCTTCCTTCCTCCCTCCTCCTTTCCTCTCCTCCCTTCATCCCTACTTCCAGAGCCCGTTTGACTGAGGCGCATAGTCTCCTTTCTCCTCCATCCCCTCCCTTCCTTCCTCCCTCCTCCTTTCCTCTCCTCCCTTCATCCCTACCTCTAGAGCCCGTTTGACTGAGGCGCATAGTCTCCTTTCTCCTCCATCCCCTTCCTTCCTCCCTCCTCCTTTCCTCTCCTCCCTTCATCCCTACCTCTAGAGCCCGTTTGACTGAGGCGCATAGTCTCCTTTCTCCTCCATCCCCTCCCTTCCTTCCTCCCTCCTCCTTTCCTCTCCTCCCTTCATCCCTACCTCTAGAGCCTGTTTGACTGAGGCGTAGTCTCCTTTCTCCACTGCTCCCAGGTAGTTCCTTTCCAGGCCAGACAGTTCAGACTCGGCCCTGACAATCCTCAGAGCGATCCTGTCCCTGTAGGAGGAGTTGTCTGTCTTCCTGTAGTACAGTCGAGACATCGCTGCTACTGCTAGGCAATCTCACTCACCTGGAGTATGAAATTATTTTTACATAACTCATTTTTGCTATTTTTACATCCATTATTAGACAGTGGCAACGATGATGATTATGAACATGGTCTTTTGCCTGCTAATGCCTGCAATGCAGTGAAGAAAACGATGACAACAATAACGTCTAATGTAACTGGCCCCTCTAACAGTACAACTGGCCCCAGCTTGGCCCCCCCAGTTGAAATGGTCTAGAACCGCCACTGCAATGGACTGGATCAGATTTACATACCAAATCTTACTAATTGCCCTGAGGGCAGGTTGACTAATTCAAAGTTCTTGGCAGTAAAGAAAAAGTCCAGCAGAATCTAAATCAACAAAAATCCAGAGGCTAACAACAAAGTCAGCAAAGCATTTACATACATTTGCTGGATAATATAAATATTTCTTAGTTGATTTTAAAATGAATATGATAACAACTGCTGGTAATAACTGAATTTGTTGAAACCATTCATATCTACAAACGTTCAATGTGGTTGTTTGTAGATCATCCCATCAATGTCAATATACTATACAACTATACTATACATACACAGCTAAACTTACCGTCTCAGTCCAGTACGTTTAAACTATGACATTTGATTGTCAAAAACCTATACACTTCTGTTCCATTGCTTGACACACATAGGCCTACTACAGCAGGTCTTCTGTGGTTTGCAGGACAGAAAGAAATAGGACGAAGAAAAACTATTCCACCTTGTTCCTTTGGGTATTCCAGTTGACAGAAGTAGCCTATACTGAATATGTAACCTAAAGCAACAACGTTATAATTAGAGCAAGCTGATACTGTCTTCCTCTCTGGTCGCGATCATACATGGTTGCAAAAAAAATAATTTTCCAGAATTTCCAATAATTCCATGATAATTCTCGGGACTCATAACCATTCAATTCAGTAGGTGTGATCTTGGGAAACAATTATTTGTTCAAGTGTAGGAAATCCACCCTAGTTAAAAACATTCCCAAACACGCAATCAAGTCCACGGAAGACGCACGCATCCTCTTCGCTGCCTCCAGCTTCGCGCGCTCTTCCGTTGATAGACTGCAGGAGCATCTCGTGACTCAGTAGGAGTGTGTATGGTCGCAGAAGAAAAACATGCAGGATAATACAGAAGCGAAATCCGCTATCTTCCTTTGAGATGCATGTCCATGTGAATTGATTGATTGGTTTAATTTATTTTATAATTTAACGTAAAAGGTTGTTCCAGCCAGAGACAACATTACATATGGCAACATTGCAAGGAATATACAAACCACTGCAAATTAAACTCAACGATCCTTTTCTAATTTAAGCAAACCTTTTACAATACATTTAGAGGAGAAAAACACGAGGTTGAAATATCTCATGAGGTGTAACATGGCATTGAATTTGTAATGAGAGGTTGGTTTAGCGGACGTTGTGAACAACATTATGCTGAACCAGACACTTCAATAACTTCATTAGGCTCCATCTGAATAAAGGACAACTAAGAGAATTGTGATGGCTTAGTAAGAGCCTCTGGATAGGGTTAGGAAGACTGAACAGAGAGGGGGGAGAAGGGGGGACTGAGGAACATTCCTGAGGGAACTTAATATTGTAAATAATATTGTGAATTCCAATGTCTGCCAGGTGATGTTCATCCTGAAGCAAACAGAGAGACAGACACTAACTTCAGTGCAGGAGGACCGGGCCTGAACATAGTGTTATATTTGCCATGCGTCTGACAGTTTAACATACTTTCCTGCTGAACTGTTTTCTGTATCACATTAGAGGAGAACTGAAGAGGGGTAGTTGACTTTAATTGAATTAATATTAATCATATGACTGAGTTGCATTCAATTAGTTTAGTTAGGAGTACTGAGCAACAGAAGGATTAATGAACTTCCTGATATTGGAGCTTTCAGTTGAGGACATTTATGTGTGTACAGTGTGTCCTAAAATCTTAATTACTATTTGTCCGTTTTTATCATCCTTACAGCATTTACCATCCGCATGTAGATGTGTTCACAATCTTAGTGAATATCTAAGAGCAACTCATCAAGTCCCCACAAGATTAAACTGGAGAAGCTTTTCTGTAGAAAAACGTATAGAAGATTAAACACTGTACAACCAATTCTTACAGTATACAGTTTGGCCCACCATTATTGATAACCTACTTTGTTTTACAAGCTCATGTAAACATACGGCAACATTAGGTTTTGTTCTCCTCACTATCAGTTGTAACATTGACAGTGAGACAAAGCAGATGCATGAGTTGTGAATATTTCCCATCAGCCCGGCAGCAGGGCCATGATTCTGCACACTGCACAGCTTCAAAAACTAAGGGCAGTCAGGAGGACAGAGGAGACTCAGAGCTGGTGAACATTTCCCATCGTCAAGATGATGCACCACTTCTTTAAACAAGCTGAGAGTCAAGAGAGGATAGGAGGGGACAGGAGAGGGAAGTTCCATCTCTAGCAGTCAGGAACTCTCTCTCTCTCTCTCTCTCTCTCTCTCTCTCTCTCTCTCTCTCTCTCTTTCTCTCTCTGCCTCCTTTATAAATTCCTCTCCCACAGCCCAGTCAGAGGCAGTAGGAGACAGTCAGAAGTCCCTCTCCCACAGCCCAGTCAGAGGCAGTAGGAGACAGAGTCAGAAGTCCCTCTCCCACAGCCCAGTCAGAGGCAGTAGGAAACAGAGTGAGGAGTCCCTCTCCCACAGCCCAGTCAGAGGCAGTAGGAGACAGAGTCAGAAGTCCCTCTCCCACAGCCCAGTCAGAGGCAGTAGGAGACAGTCAAAAGTCCCTCTCCCACAGCCCAGTCAGAGGCAGTAGGAGACAGAGTCAGGAGTCCCTCTCCCACAGCCCAGTCAGAGGCAGTAGGAGACAGTCAGAAGTCCCTCTCCCACAGCCCAGTCAGAGGCAGTAGGAGACAGAGTCAGAAGTCCCTCTCCCACAGCCCAGTCAGAGGCAATAGGAGACAGTCAGAAGTCCCTCTCCCACAGCCCAGTCAGAGGCAGTAGGAGACAGAGTCAGGAGTCCCTCTCCCACAGCCCAGTCAGAGGCAGTAGGAGACAGTCAGAAGTCCCTCTCCCACAGCCCAGTCAGAGGCAGTAGGAGACAGAGTGAGGAGGTCCTCTCCCACAGCCCACTCAGCGGCAGTAGGAGACAGTCAGAAGTCCCTCTCCCACAGCCCAGTCAGAGGCAGTAGGAGACAGAGTCAGGAGTCCCACTCCCACAGCCCAGTCAGAGGCAGTAGGAGACAGTCAGAAGTCCCTCTCCCACAGCCCAGTCAGAGGCAGTAGGAGACAGAGTCAGGAGTCCCTCTCCCACAGCCCAGTCAGAGGCAGTAGGAGACAGTCAGAAGTCCCTCTCCCACAGCCCAGTCAGAGGCAGTAGGAGACAGAGTCAGGAGTCCCTCTCCCACAGCCCAGTCAGAGGCAGTAGGAGACAGAGTTAGGAGTCCCTCTCCCACAGCCCAGTCAGAGGCAGTAGGAGACAGAGTCAGAAGTACCTCTCCCACAGCCCAGTCAGAGGCAGTAGGAGACAGTCAAAAGTCCCTCTCCCACAGCCCAGTCAGAGGCAGTAGGAGACAGAGTCAGGAGTCCCTCTCCCACAGCCCAGTCAGAGGCAGTAGGAGACAGAGTCAGGAGTCCCTCTCCCACAGCCCAGTCAGAGGCAGTAGGAGACAGAATGAGGAGTTCGATCCGTTGATGTCGTTGGTAGCGGTCAGGAGCGGTCAGGAACTCTCTCTCTCTCTCTCTCTCTCTCTCTCTCTCTCTCTCTCTCTCTCTCTCTCTCTCTCTCTCTCTCTCTCTCTCTCTCTCTCTCAACAGTCCTACCCCCTTTTTCTCCCCCAATTTCATGATATCAAATCTTGTCTCATTGCTGCTCGCTTAACCCGGAAGCCAGCCGCATCAATGTGTCGGAGGAAACACCGTTCAACTGAAGTCAGCTTGCGCCCGGCCCGCCACAATAAGTCGCTAGAGTGTAATGAGCCAAGGAAAGCCGCCCCGGCCAAACCCTCCCCTAACCCGGACGACACTGGGCCAGTTGTGCACCACCGTATGGGACTCCCAGTCACGGCCGGCTGTGACACAGCTTGGGATCGATCGAACCCCAGGCTGTAGTGATGCCTCAACACCGCGATGCAGTGCCTTAGTCCGCAGAGCCACTCGGGAGGCCCATCATCTTGTATTCTAATTCTATGATTATAATACATGGTAATGTGCTGGTATATTTAGCCTGGGCACCAGTCTGTTTGTCCCATCATGCCACTCCTTGCCACACATTGTCGTTTTTGGCATAGCAAGGAGTTGACGTGATAGCCGTATATTTCCAGCATCATAACAAATGCTGATGTACTGTATGTCTCCAGCATCTCGCTTCTTCTGCATTGACTATAACATGGCACTCTCCAGATTGAAACAAAGCGCCACCTTGTGTGCTTCATGTCAATCTATATTTATAATAGGCTTCTTCTCTGTTAAGGCTTTAAGTTTAACAGTACTTTATAACACAGGCATGAGCTGATGTCAATTAACTCTAAAGAAGACATCTCTGGTACTGTAATGAGGAGAGGAGAACATGAGGTGTGTGTTTGTGTGTAGTGCGATTGTGCGTGCATGCGTGTGTGTGTTTACGAATCCAATTTGTACATTATGTCACAAATTTGTTGTCCTTAAGGTCCCCGACTGCATCTTTAATCTGTGAAAGCATGAACATTGCCTTTAAACGGTGCATTGTCGACAGCGCTCCACAGATTGAATCCCGGCCAAGGAGCAGTTGCAATGATGAGTTGGAGTCTTCTTTATATAATTATCATTCTTACACATAATTTAATCAAATGATAATTTGATCAGCCGGAACTGATGTGAACTTGTTTTCTTCATGTCCATTACCACCCCACAACGTCATTCTTAGGCTGCGTCCCATATGGCATCCTATTCCCTACATAGTGGGGAATAGTATTGTCAAAAGTATTGCACTACATAGGGAATAAGGTCCCAGTTGGGACGCGACTGTAATTGACCTTATGTTTGAAAGAACAACGGTCCTTAAAACAGCCTTCTGACATCTGTTCTTCCTGTGCATCTAAAACCATGGAACTAGACTACACAATATGTATAAGACCTTGTGACGCATCACTAATAATGTCTACTAGGTTCTCCAATCAAGTTGACATAGATTGATATAGTGGATCAGGGCATTCACTGCAGTAATGTGGCCTTGATAGACCCATTACCCACAATCTTATAAGCACAAAGCAGTTTGTATATTTTATTATTTTATTTCTAGGGAATAATAGAGTCCTACAGTACATCTACTCAGCCCAGTTTTGAACCACTCTGTCCTACACAGCATTGGCAGCCGTGTGTGTATGTAAGCAGAATGACAGTTGTTTGGTCCTTGTGTTACTAAGCTCTGGGTTGTGTCTGTGAAGGTAGGGTATACCAAATCAAAACACACAGCGACTCCAGAGGTACTCTTGCACTATGACCAGGTGATCAGATTTAGATTGCTGCAATGTTTCTATCTCTGCATCCCAAATGGCACCCAGGCCATTTCTACACACTTTTACTCTGTATTCTCAGTCAGATTTCACTCCGTGTTATATTATCTTCTATCTTCTATCTTCTAGTGCTACAACCACATTAGTATCATAATATCATGGCAGCTTTTAGTGGTTTGAGAACCACTCTGTACACAGATAGGCTTTACCGGCTATGCAATATTTATGCAACAAGGCCCGAGGGGTTGTGATATATGGCCAATATACCACAGCTAAGAGTCGTTCTTAGGCATGACGCAAAGCATCTGTCAGTACAGATGGCAGACAGAACCATAGGACAGACCTCAGAGCAGAATGACACCCTATTCCTATGCCTGCTAGTCATCCGGTGACAGGTAGCATTCACTATCTAACACAAAGACATAGCATTGTTTGAAAAAGGTCCTCTCTGCAGCCAGAAAATGAGTCAAATTAAATTAAATTAAATTGTATTTATCACTTGCGCAGAATACAATAGTTGTAGACCTTACCTTGAAATGCTTACTTACAAGCCCCTAACCAACAATAAGAATGTGCTTCTAGTTCCGACCATGCAGTAATATGTAACAAGTAATATAATCTAACAATTTCACAACAACTACTTTATACACACAAGTGTAAAGGAATGAATAAGAATATGTACATATAAATATATGAATGAGTGATGGCCGAACAGCATAGGCAAGATGCAGTAGATGGTATAGAGTACAGTATATACATATGAGATGAGCAATGTAGGGTATGAGAACATTATATAAAGTGGCATTGTTTAAAGTGGCTAGTGATACATTTAATTACATCAGATGGCAAGATGCAGTAGATGGTATAGCGTACAGTATATACATAAGAGATGAGTAATGTAGGGTAAGTAAACATTATATAATATAAAGTGGCTAGTGATAAATTGATTACATCAATTTTACCATTATTAAAGTGGGTGGAGTTGAGTCAGTATGTTGGCAGCAGCCACTCAATGTTAGTGATGGCTGTTTAACAGTCTGATGGCCTTGAGATAGAAGCTGTTTTTCAGTCTCTTGGTCCCCGCTTTGATGCACCTGTACTGACCTCGCCTTCTGGATGATAACGGGGTGAACAGGCAGTGGCTCGGGTGGTTGTTGTCCTTGATGATCTTTTTGGCCTTCCTGTGACATCGGGTGGTGTAGGTGTCCTGGAGGGTAGGTAGTTTGCACCCAGTGCTGCGTTGTGCAGACCACACTACCCTCTGGAGAGCCTTCCGGTTATGGGGGGAGCAGCTCCGTACCAGGCGGTGATACAGCCCGACAGGATGCTCTCGATTGTGCATCTGTAAAAGTTTGTGAGTGTTTTTGGTGACAAGCCGAATTTCTTCAGCCTCCTGAGGTTGAAGAGGCACTACTGCGCCTTCTTCACCACGCTGTCTGTGTGGTTGGACCATTTCAGTTTGTCTGTGATGTGTACGCCGAGGAACTTAAAACTTTCCACCCTCTCCACTACTGTCTCGTCGATGTGGATAGGGGGCTGCTCCCTCTGCTGTTTCCTGAAGTCCACGATCATCTCCTTTGTTTTGTTGACATTGAGTGTGAGGTTATTTTCCTGACACCACACTCCGAGGGCCCTCACCTCCTCCCTGTAGGCCGTCTCGTCGTTGTTGGTAATCAAGCCTACCACTGTAGTGTCGTCTGCAAACTTGATGATTGAGTTGGAGGCGTGCATGGCCACGCAGTCATGGGTGAACAGGGAGTACAGTAGAGGGCTGAGAACGCACCCTTGTGGGGACCCAGTGTTGAGGATCAGCGGGGTGGAGGTGTTGTTACCTACCCTCACCACCTGGGGGCGGCCCGTCAGGAAGTCTAGGACCCTGTTGCACAGGGCGGGGTCGAGACCTAGGGTCTCGAGCTTAATGACGAGTTTGGAGGGTACTGGGGTGTTAAATGCTGAGCTGTAATCGATGAACAGCATTCTTACATAGGTATTCCTCTTGTCCAGATGGGTTAGGGCAGTGTGCAGTGTGATGGCGATTGCGTCGTCTGTGGACCTATTGTGGCGGTAAGCAAATTGAAGTGGGTCTAGGGTGTCAGGTAGGGTGGAGGTGATATGGTCCTTGACTAGTATCTCAAAGCACTTCATGATGACGGAAGTGAGTGCTGTAGTCATTTAGCTCAGTTACCTTAGCTTTCTTGGGAACAGGAACAATGGTGGCCCTCTTGAAGCATGTGGGGACAGAAGACTGGGAAAAGGATTGATTGAATATGTCTGTAAACACACCAGCCAGCTGGTCTGCGCATGCTCTGAGGACGCGGCCGGGGATGCCGTCTGGGCCTGCAGCCTTGCGAGGATTAACATGTTTAAATGTTTTACTCACGTTGGCTACAGTGAAGGAGAGCCCGCAGGTTTTGGTAACGGGCCATGTCAGTGGCACTGTATTGTCCTCAAAGCGAGCAAAAAAGTTGTTCAGTCTGTCTGGGAGCAAGGCATCGTGATCCGCGATGGGGCTGGTTTTTCTTTTGTAGTCTGTGATTGACTGTAGACCCTGCCACATACCTCTCGTGTCTGAGCCGTTGAATTGCGACTCCACTTTGTCTCTATACTGACGCTTAGCTTGTTTGATTGCCTTGCGGAGGGAATAGCTACACTGTTTGTATTCGTTCATGTTTCCGGTCACCTTGCCCTGATTTAAAAGCAGTGGTTCGTACGTTCAGTTTTGCGAGAATGCTGTCATCAATCCACGGTTTCTGGTTGGGGAATGTTTTAATAGACGCTGTGGGTACAACATCACCGATGCACTTGTTAATGAACTCGCACAGCGAATCAGCGTATTCATCAATGTTGTTGTTCGATGCAATGCGGAACATATCCCAGTCCACGTGATCGAAGCAATCTTGAAGCGTGGAATCCGATTGGTCGGACCACCGTTGAACAGACCTGAGGGCGGGAGCTTCCTGTTTTAGTTTCTGTCTATAGGCTGGGAGCAACAAAATGGAGTCGGGTCAGCTTTTCCGAAGGGAGGGCGGGGGAGGGCCTTATATGCGTCGCGGAAGTTAGAATAACAATGATCCAGGGTTTTGCTACCCCTGGTAGCACAATCCATATGCTGATAGAATTTGGGGAGCCTTGTTTTCAGATTAGCCTTGTTAAAATCCCCAGCTACAATAAATGCAGCCTCAGGATATGTGGTTTCCAGTTTACATAGAGTCCAATGAAGTTCTTTCAGGGCCGTCGATGTGTCTGCTTGGGGGGGATATACACGACTGTGATTATGATCGAAGAGAATTCGCTTGGTAGATAATGCGGTCGGCATTTGATAGTGAGGAATTCTAAGTCAGGTGAACAAAAGGACTTGAGTTCCTGTATATTGTTATGATCACACCACGTCTCGTTAATCATAAGGCATACACCCCCGCCCTTCTTCTTACCAGAGAGATGCTTGTTTCTGTCGGCGCGATGCGTGAAGAAACCAGGTGGCTGTACCGACTCAGATAACGTGTCTCGAGTGAGCCATGTTTCCGTGAAACAAAGAACGTTACAGTCTCGGATGTCTCTCTAGAATGCTACCCTTGCTCGGATTTTGTCTACCTTGTTGTCAAGAGACTGGACATTGGCGAGTAGTATGCTCGGGAGCGGTGCGCGATGTGCCCGTCTACGGAGCCTGACCAGAAGACCGCTCAATCTGCCCCTTCTTCTACGGCGTCGTTGCTTTGGGTCGCCTGCTGGGATCCGATCCATTGTCCTGGGTGGTGGGCCAAACAGAGGACCCGCTTCGGGAAAGTCGTATTCCTGGTCGTAATGTTGGTGAGTTGACGTTGCTCTTATATCCAATAGTTCCTCCCGACTGTATGTAATAAAATCTAAGATTACCTGGGGTAACAATGTAAGAAATAATACATAAAAAAAATAAAAAATACTGCATAGTTTCCTAGGAACGCGAAGCGAGGCGGCCATCTCTGTCGGCGCCGGACACACGTGTGTGTGTGTGTGTATGTGTGTGTGTGTGTGTGTGTGTGTGTGTGTGTGTGTGTGTGTGTGTGTGTGTGTGTGTGTGTGTGTGTGTGTGGTTGGAGTACAGTGAGTGTACATTGAGCCTGTGCAAGAGAGTCAGTGCAAAAATATATAATAAATAATAATAAAATAAGGGGTCAATGCAAATAGTCTGTGTAGCCATTTGATGAACTCTTCAGTAGTCTTATGGCTTGGGGGTAGAAGCTGTTCAGAAGCCTTTTGGTCACAGACTTGCCACTGCAGTAGCAGAGAGAACAGTGTATTTAAGTCTTTATTGAAACCTTTAAGTCTTTTTTGAAGACTCATCTCTTCAGTAGGTCCTACGATTGAGTGTCGTCTGGCCCAGGAGTGTGAAGGTGGACAGAAAGGCACTGGAGCAACGAACTGCCCTTGCTGACTCTGCCTGGCCGGTTCCCCTCTCTCCACTGGGATTCTCTGCCTCTAACCCTATTACAGTGGCTGAGTCACTGGCTTACTGGTGCTCTTCCATGCCGTTCCTAGGAGGGTTGATTCACTGACGTGATCTTCCTGTCCAGGTTGGCGCCCCCCCTTGGGTTGTGCCGTGGTGGAGATCTTTGTGGGCTATACTCGGCCTTGTCTCAGGATGATAAGTTGGTGTTTGAAGGTATTCCTCTAGTGGTATGGGGGCTGTGCTTTAGCAAAGTGGGTGGGGTTATATCCTGCCTGTTTGGCCCTGTCCGGGGATATCGTCGGACGGGTCCACAGTGTCTCCCGACCCCTCCTGTCTCAGCCTCCAGTATTTATGCTGTAGTAGTTTATGTGTTGGGGGGCTAGGGTCAGTCTGTTATATCTGGAGTATTTCTCCTGTCTTATCCGGTGTCCTGTGTGAATTTAAGTATGCTCTCTCTAATTCTCTCTCTCTTTCTCTCTCTTTCTCTCTTTTTCTCTCTTTCTCTCTTTCTTTCTTTCTTTCTTTCTTTCTTTCTTTCTCTCTCGGAGGACCTGAGCCCTATGACCATGTCAGGACTACCTGGCCTGATAAGTTCTTGTTTCCCCAGTCCACCTGGCCGTGCTGCTGCTCCAGTTTCAACTGTTCTGCCTGCGGCTATGGAACACTGACCTGTTCATTGGACGTGCTACCTGTCCCAGACCTGCTGTTTTGAGCTCTCTAGAGACAGCAGGAGCGGTAGAGATACTCTGAATGATCGGATATGAAAAGCCAACTGACGTTTACTCCTGAGGTGCTGACCTGTTGCACCCTCAACAACCACTGTGATTATTATTATTTGACCCTGCTGGTCATCTATGAACATTTGAACATCTTGGCCATGTTCTGTTATAATCTCCACCCGGCACAGCCCGAAGAGGACTGGCCAGCCCTCATAGCCTGGTTCCTGTCTAGGTTTCTTCCTAGGTTCTGGCCTTTCTAGGGAGTTTTTCAAGCCACCGTGCTTCTACAACTGCATTGCTTGCTGTTTGGGGTTTTAGGCTGTGTTTATATACAGCACTTTGTGACATCAGCTGATGTAAGTAGGGCTTTATAAATAAATTTGATTGATATAAATACATTTGATTGTATGACTTGGGTGGCTGGAGTCTAACAATTTTTAGGGCCTTCCTCTGACGCTGCCTGGTTTAGAGGTCCTGGATGGCAGGAAGCTTGGCCCCAGTGATGTACTGGGCTGTACGCATTACCCTCTGTAGCGCTTTGCCGAGCAGTTGCCATACTAGGCAGTGATGCAACCAGTCAGGATGCTCTCGATGCACAACCTGACTAATGCAGCAGGTTATGCTTGTTAGCAATGTTCCCAATGTTGCGCATCGGAGTAGGATTCTATTGCATTGACAGGCATGACTCAGGCTAGTGATGGGTCGTTCGCGAACGAGTCGGCTCTTGTAGGTGAACGTTGGGAGCCGGCTCGCATATCAGAAGTGCCGAATCTATTCATAAAAATATGAAAAAATTAAGATATGAATAATCAAAAGATTTAAATGAATAGAATTATCTAATTCAAAGAACGAAAAAAAATATATATATGCCTAAATGCTCAAGCGCACACATTCGTTCTGACTGTCTGCTCAGACTAACAGCCTCACCTGTTGTTCCTGTCAGTCAGACATGCAGTGTCAACCAATGAACCAAAGATGCGTGAGGGAGAGCCGAGCCAACACACTCACAGTCACACACTTAGCAGCCGAGGAGAGAGAGGAAGGACAGCTGTGAAAACAGCAGCTGGAAAATGAGTCGGAAACACAGTAGCATTTGGATGCATTTTAATCATGTAGACAATGTTAGAGCACAGCATAGAATTTGAAAAACAAAATCTCATTTAAAGCCGGTTCTACGCACAACCTACACCGGCATATGCGAACTGTGCACCCAACTGTGAAGCTAGCTGTAGCAGAGCTTCGAGAAACTAGCGGGCCTGCTAGTGATAGTGGTGGAGCCAGCACCTCCACATGTGGAGATGTATCCACTCAGTCAAGTAGGCCTACTCCGCGACCCACAGCAACGCAGCCTTCTATGGACCAGTTTATGCCAAAGTCTATGTCTGTAGCAAAACAAGGCCAAATTTATATTACATTGGCTAAAATGATTGCCACCGATTTCCAGCCATTTTTGATCATGGAGGACAAAGGTTTTAGAAATTATAGCAATAGTCTAAATCCAATGTACACAATTCCAAGCAGGAAAACCCTTTCAAAATCACTTATTCCACAGCTATACGAGAGCACACAGGCTTCAGTGCGGGAAAGAGTCCAAAAAGCTACTGCAGTTTGCCTTACCACTGCCTGCTGGACATCAAGAGTAACCACTTCTTACATGTCGGTTACATGTCACTTCATTGAAGATTTTTCGATGTCTAGCTGTCTTCTGGACTGCTTTGAGTTCAGCGACAGACACACCTCAGAGAACTTGGCAGAGG
This sequence comes from Salmo trutta, assembly GCF_901001165.1. Taxonomy (NCBI): domain Eukaryota; kingdom Metazoa; phylum Chordata; class Actinopteri; order Salmoniformes; family Salmonidae; genus Salmo; species Salmo trutta. The sequence continues at coordinate 18,290,093 of NC_042982.1, forward strand.
AACTGTTGAGAGTGGCCAGAGAATGGCAAGTAGATGGAAAAGTGGTCTGTTGTGTTAGCGACAATGCAGCTAACATAACCAAAGCCGTTAAAATGTTAAAATGGACCCATCATCCATGTCTTGCCCACACAATCAACCTGATTGCAAGAGATGCTCTGAAGGTGATTGAAGCCCACTGTGGACATAGTGAAAGCAGCTGTGGAATACTTCCACAGGAGCACAGTAGGTGCTGAAGAACTAAAGTCGACACAACGCCAGATAGGGATGCCTGAGCTGAGGCCTAAACAAGACTGCACTACAAGGTGGAATTCAACATTTTATATGTTGAAGTGGTTTCCTGAGTCAAAGGATGCCATCATCTTTACCCTGGCCATTGTCAATGCACCTGTTGATGCTCTGACCCAAGAGGATTGGGAGGTGGTGGAGGAGGTGTGCAGAGTCCTGGAACCCTTTGAGCAGGTCACTGTGGAGATCAGTGGAGAGAGGTACAGTAAGCAGTTATTACTGCACCATTATTTAATCCAGTATTATATATGTATATGAGCAGTAGATGAGAATGTAGTGTCAGTAGACAAAACATGAACCTGAACTAAGAAGTTACTGTTCTCTCTTTTCAGCTGTGACAGCCTCAAAAATGATACTCCTGTGTAAGGGTCTGCAGCGAATCACAGCCAGCCGCCAGAGAGAAGCAAATGTAACCACAGGACATGTGACAGAGTTGATGGACACCCTATGTTCATCAATGAACAGAAAGTTCCACAGAATGGAATATAATCACGTGGTATCATAAACCGTTGCACTTGACCCCAGGTTTAAGAAGTTAGCCTTCAGTGATGCCAGAGCGATTGATGAGGCTCTTCAAAGAATAACCTCAGCTGGCTCAGGCACCAGGGAAACAGGAAGAAGAGGGAGCAGATGGAGCAGAAGCACCAGCAGTAGTGCCACAAACGTCTGCTGTTTGGATGCTGTTTGACGAGAGAGCAACTGGGGATGCAGCACGAAGGAATCCCTCAGCAGATGCCATAATGGAGGTCCGATCCGATTTGGAGGAGCCCCTCCTCCAAAGATCTGCAGATCCTCTGAGCTGGCGGAAGAACAAGGCCTCTGTCTACCCACAGCTTACTAAAGTCATGACAGGGAGACTCTGCATAGTGGCCACATCCCTTCCCTCTGAGGGGGTCTTCTCAAAAACGGGACAAATAATTACTGAGAGAAGAAACCTCATCAGCCCCTTGAAAGGGAGGCAGCTTGCATTTCTGAATGCAAATCTCTCATTAAAGCAAAATATGGTCAGTATTGCTGAGTGCTGCTGGTTATAACATGGCAATAAAGAAGAGAGAAAAGAGGGACCAGTTTAATGTTTTAAGTGGGATGCTGCAGTTTTGCAAATTGTTATTTATTTTTCTTTGATATGGTGCAATATTTTATTATTATGTTGTTCAGATTGTATTCGTTTTGAATTGTTACATTTATATGCTCTTTGTTTATATACATTAAAAAGTTATACTTTAAATGTAAATGTTTAATAGCATTGTTTTTCATAACAAACCAATGCATTTTTAAATACATTGTGGTTAAGGTAGAGTATGATTTAATTTAATAATTTAATTAGAATTGTTTTAACACCAATCATAGTCAAACTATCGCAAAGTGTTTGACTTGAAAAAATACAAAACATATTTTTTTTAAGAGCCGTTTGGGAGCCAAAAGAGCCGTCTCTTTTTGGTGAGCTGAGCGGAATGAATACCCACCACTAACTCAGGCCCTTGCCCTACACAGACTGGTGCGCCATAACCAATCAGAGATGCAGTAGGATTATATGCAAATAGAGCATTGCCATATTTGGATTTGTGCTGTTCACTTTGAACTGGACTATTTTACAGTGGTTGCGATTATTATGAGCTTGTTTTGAGATCAAAGAGAGAGCTGCATTTAGCCCCTTGTTCACATTTGTTCATATTATTTTCTAGTTAGTGAGTTATTAGCCCAGTTATAACTAATTTGTAGTCAGAAATGTGGGAGTGGTTACTTCCTACAAGAGCACAAAACGTGAACATTTCTAGCCCTCTTTAAAAAGCGAGTCAGGTAAAGAGCTTCATATTTATCTCATAAAGGGGCAGTGTTGTATTTTGAGAAAGGCTTGAATGAGCTAAGTAGCCAATAGGCAGAGGGTAGCATAATTTGTCTGATTCGCTGTAATAATGGTATAGGAATAATAATGCATTTTATTTTGTAAAGTGGTTTCTTGCATCAAAGAACACAACAAAATGTTCAGTCACCTCCTTGTCTGAAGGACAAGTGAATAAACAGGTTAATGTCAAGGCCTGCATGTTTTTTTTCTCCAAAAGTCTCATGGAATGTAGGCCTACATTGAACATCACATATTGTCTGATACTGTAGGCTGAATGATAGAACAGCTATTTCCATGTTAAAATGTTATGGGATGCATTTTCTCCATTGTTTTTGATGGTAGCCCACTCTGGTAGGCCTACATTATGATCAAATAGTCACAGTAGCCTACTTTGCCACTGTTAAAACAGTAAATTAAAGTGGGTACAGCCTCAGTGTTCACAGTAAACGTATGCAGAAAGTTGCACAGAATTTTCACAACATTCAAGTTTGCGCTCAGTCGTTAAAGGTAGACCAAGGCGCAGCGTGAGTTGGGTTCATCATACTTTATTTTCAAAGTGAACCAGCAAAAACAATAAACAATTCAACGAACGAAAAGCTAGGTGTGCAAACATATGCAACACAAAGACAAGATCCCACACTGAAGGAGGGAAAAAGGGCTGCCTAAGTATGATTCCCAATCAGAGACAACGATAGACAGCTACCTCTGATTGGAAACCATACTAGGCCAATCAAAGAAAAAAAAAACATAGACATATAACACATAGAATGCCCACCCCATGTCACACCCTGACCTAACCAAACAGAGAAAAACGGGTCTTTCAGGTCAGGGCGTGACAGTACCCGCCCCCCAAAGGTGCGGATTCCCGGCCGCAAACCTGAACCTATAGGGGAGGGTCCGGGTGGGCATCTACTCATGGTGGCTGCTCCGGTTCGGGGCGTAGCCCCCACTCCGCCCGCTGATCCCTCCGCTTTTGTGTCGCCGGAGGAACCAGACCCTGGATCATTGCCGGAAGCTCCGAACCGTGTATCGTCGCCGGATGAACCGGACTGTAGATCATTGCTGGAGGTTCCAGACCGTAGATCATCGACGGAGGCTCCGGACCACGGACCGCCGCCGGAGGCTCCGGACCGCCGCAGGAGGCTCCGGACCGGGGACCGTCGCCGGAGGCTCCGGACCGGGGAACGTCGCCGGAGGCTCCGGACCTGGGAACGTCGCCGGAGGCTCCGTACCGGGGACCGTCGCTGCAGGCTCCGCGCCATGGATCGTCCCCGGAGCTTCTTGCCATGGATCGTCACTGGAGGCTCCGTGCCATGGATTATCACTGGAGGCTCCGGGCCATGAACCATGTTCTTCCTGGCAGAAAGGTGATACAAGCAGAGTGGTGACACTGGAATACAGGATAGATCTGAGGCATGTCCCAAATGGCACCCTATTCCTTTAATAGTGCACTACTTTTGACCAGGGACGCATAAGACGCTGGTCAAAAGTGGTGCATGTGACTCTTAAATTGCCCATGTCTTTCCAGCGGCTAATATAAACCCACACAGCCAGCAAACCAAATGATCTCACTCTGTTTATCTATCTCTCTCTCTTTACCTCATCCTCTCTCGTTCTGACTACCTGACTGTCTTCCACTCTCCTGTTAGACTGCAGACATTGATTAGCGGTCTGACTCTGACCAAACAGACATTGATTAGTGAAAACCACAGAGCTCAGAGAGAGACTGGATCAGCTAGTCTGTAATACTCAGACTGTTACTCCTCCTCCACTCTCTGAGATGCCTTTAGGTTCCTCTGTAAAACCAACCAGTGATGACAAAGGAATGCGTCCCAAATGGCAACCTATTCCATTTATAGTGCACTATTTTTGACCAGGACCCATAGGCCCTTGGGTCAAAAGTTGTGCAATGTATAGGGAATAGCGTGCCATTTGGGACACATACAAATACTAATGGCGCTTAAAGGCATGTCTTATGGTCTCAGAGACTTGAACAGCTTGGTGCTCTATAGCTTTCCATTCTGACTCAGTTTTCCATTAGTCGACCTTTGCTAATAACAGATATCTCATATTGGATTTTACTGGAAATACATTTGAGTAAAATAGTAATGAAGGCACAGGCTCATCACTTCCTATCTAGAAATGCAAAGTAGATTGAAGTGAAAAACATGATACAATAAAGATATAAAATGTTACATTGCCACCTTCTGGCATCAAGCATGAAGTACAAGTACATTAGCAGTATGGAAACTTCATGCACTACATAGGAAACAGGGTGCCATTTGAAACACAGCCACTGACTGCCTGCCCCAGTGGGACCTGAGTGGGCCCTTAGTAGATGGATGCTGTCCAGGGTAATAGTGCAATACACATGGTTCTGGTCAAAAGTAGTGCAGTATATAAGAAATATAGTCCCATTTTGGAAGCAGGCATTGTCATTATTTGGGGTTGATTCTGGCAGCAGTTGCCAGTGTATTTCATCCTGATAGTCTGAGAATAATTTTAGTAAGAGTACAGTAGCTGATAATAACCTCCTAAAAATGATGTTTTACGTAGTTGATGTCTGTTTGCCCTCTGGTTTAACAGTAAAACGAACTGTCAGTTCATATGATTCCACAGTTTCAATCCAAAGAGAAAAACTATTCACCATGAGAGCAGCATTGTCATAGAATAAACAGAGAGAGAGAATGAGAGAGACAAAGAAAGAGACACACACAGACAGACACAGACAGACAGACAGACAGACAGACAGACAGACAGACAGACAGACAGACAGACAGACAGACAGATACACAGAGAGACGCAATGAAGAGTAAACCTCATGCATAATGGCATCATTGTTAACCAATATGAATCTCAAAGCCAGCAGCTCTCTCTGTAGACCCAGAAACCACCACAGTTTGGATGCAAATATTCCATTAACAATTTTCTGACAATTTCCAGAAGGCTGTTGTTATTGTTAGTGTGTGACCCAGAAGTGTCAGGTTGTGAACAAAACACAGATCCATGTAATGCTGCTCAGACTACTGCTGTCCTCCCACCAGGAATTATGAAACTCTACTTTCACAAGTAGAGGTGTGATTCTTAATGACAAAGAGAGTGTTATCTTTTCATTGTATGACATACAGGTGTGGGATCTTAATTTGACCAGTTTCTGACAGCAGGAAAATAATCCTGCAGCAACAGGAAATGTGAATTATGTGTGGATTATAATTAATGGACATTTTTGTAGGGGTTGATACATTTTTATTTACGGCAAATCTAGCTGAGAATTCTCAATCCCACAATGGAGTTGAGTGGCGATGAGATTTGGCTGAGTGTACCTCCGACTACATCTAGTCGGTATCAGTCGGTACTTAAAAAAAATACATTATTTAATCCAGAGTTTTTGATAAAAATAGCTTTTTACTGTCACAGGTGTCATATGGATTTGACCAAAACGCAGCGGGAGTGTGTATACTCATCTTCTTTTCATTAGGCAGAAAGAAGGAAAACCAAAACAAAAGTATACAAAACCAACGACGATAAACAGTCCTGTAAGGCTTACAGCTATACAAAGAACAACTACCCACAAAATCCCATAGAAAAACACCCCTCTTAAATAGGACCTTCAATTAGAAGCAACTAGGAGCAACTGCTTCCAATTGAAGGTCAACCCAACAAACACCACATAGAAATAGATATACTAGAACTAACATAAAAATAGACGAACAAGAACATAACCGAACAAACCCCGAAACACTCTAAACAAACACCCCTCTTAAAACAGAACATAGCCCAACAAACCCCAAAACACTCTAAACAAACACACCCCTGCCACGTCCTGACCAAACTACAATAACAAATAACCCCTTATACTGGTCAGGACGTGACATTTACGCAGCCTCCGCCAAGGGAGTTGTTGTTTGTTAATGGCGAAGGAGCAGCCCAGTCATTTCACCGCATATTTTTTAGTTTTGGCTAACTTCATATTCCATTGGAAAACAGTGGATTACACAGCGCAATTTGACAGAGGACACGTAGAACTACGTTTTTATCAAAAGCTACTGATTGCAGCAACCAGTAGGGAAAAAAAGCCTTTACACAGGACAAACATAGGTACAAGGTACAAGGTACACATTAAAGGATGGATATGGATGATAAGTATCATCTGATACCTACTAGATGTAGTCGGATATACACTCCTCCAAAACTCATCGCCACTGAACGCCATTGAGATGTGATGTGTATCGTGGAGTTGAGAATCCTCAGCAAGGGCAAACCAAATCTGGAATTTTCAGTTGGAAATTGCAAACTTGATGAGCCTTTTTAAACCTGGAATACACTTAAAGTCCTGCTGTGTAAATTTCCTGCAACAACAGGTGACCAAATTACGATCCTGTAGTATGTTAAAGGGGTGGTCTGGGCTTGGTACAGACATAAAGTGGGCCTGTGGGTTAAGTGCTTTGGGTTTAAAACTCATCAGCAGAGCTACAGCCTGTGTGGGATCTAAGCAGAACTGGTACAAACCGGATTAAACACGGTGACCTCTGAACTCTAGGTGACTACAGCCCAGCAGGAAACCCTCAGGAACTTTTGAATAAGTTCTATAAAAGCTCACAGCTCTGGGCAAGAGTCAAACTGTTTTCTATTGTGGTTGAATAGTCACAGCAGTGACATTATTGATGTGGTCAGTCATTTAGACCCTCCAGGATCTTTATTACCCTAACCCAGGCTACATCCCAAATAGCACCCTATTCCCTATATAGTGCACTACTTTTGACCAGAGCCCTATGGGCCTAGAGCCCTGGTCAAAAGTAGTGTACAGTATTTGGGATGCAACACCAGCCTCTCAGCAACTAGTTAAACACCGGAATGTGAGGAGGGTAGTTGTGAAATAACTCTATTCCCTGTCCTTGATGTTTTTAGTATGTGTTTTGGCTCAGAGAGATTTAATAGATGGTTAGGTGTGAATAGGGATGGGCAGCCAGTCAGTGGAAATAATTAGGATGTAGCTAACAAGTTATTTTTTTCAGGGAAAAACAGGTGTATGTGGTTGAGTCCAAAATGACACCCTATACCCTTTATAGTTCACTATTTTTCACCAGGGCCATAGTGGCTCTGTTCAAAAGGAATGCACTATATAGGGAATATGGTGCCATTTGGGATGCATCTTGTATCTCTCACATTTTCACAACATCAGCAGTAATGGGTTCAGATCTGTGTGAGTAATCGACAGGGCCTAGTCAAAAGTAGTGCACTACATACATAGGGAATAGGGCGCCATTTGGGAAACATCCACCTACAGAGCGATCTGATTTGGAAGAGGAGCTCTCATATCATTTACCTCTACCCCTTTTATTAAAGATATCAGAAGAACTAGTGTTGCAGGTACTTGCCCTGGAAATGTCTAATGTCTGTGTTCATGTTGAGACGCCTCGGTTCATAATAATAAGCATTATACTCTCCTCTGTCTGTTTGATCTGACTGCCTTTACTTAAAGTCCTGTCTTAGTCCTGTCTTAAAATTGCTGTGTGAGATCCATATTAAACATACCAGGAGTGGGGTAAAGAGATAGGATAAAGTGTAAAGAGACAGTAAAGTGGATAATACCGTCACAACAGAACAGAACAGCTGTCTTGTTCCTTGCCTCACACCCAAGCATTGTACGTATGTACTGTATAACATAAAAGGGTGAAGACTTTATGAATGGTTTTTGGTGTGTGACCGTTAGTATAGTTTTACTGGCATTCTGAGCTTTAACTAGAACACTTTTAGAAGTATATCTTAACATTTTTCTGCCAGAGAATCTGGGAATCTGTCATTGATATCAACACCCCCACCATTTTAGCTGGATGGGAAGAACTTGTTAAGGGTTTTGTTTTAGTGCAACTCATTTTCTGAACAGTTGGTAAAGATAATCTATAATCAAGTTTTAATCAACACATTTTTACTGCCACTAGCAGGCAATCTATAAGAGTAGGTTACTACATGGTGTGTTATGACAGATCTACAGCTGTATACATCTGTCTCTCTCCACCCCATTTTATTTTCTTCTGCTACAAATGAGTCTACAGACTCTCTATCTTGTGTTTCATGTATTGCATTGTGTTGGATAGTGTGTTAGCATGAACTCAGAAATATTAGTCCTGATGTACTATTGGGTATCTGAATAAACTAAACGATTGCCCTGGACAATGAAACGTATATAGGACCAAGCCTCAATATCAAAGTAGTGCACTGTTCAGGTCAATAGCACCACTTTTCCTTATCTACCCCAGTGTGTGTCCAAAATGGCACACCCCTCTAACTCCTCAGGGGTCGTTGGATTCTGCCCCATGTTTGTTATGGTACAGCTGTAGGTTACCTGTGTGTGTGTGCATGCCTGTGTGTGCGTGTGAGTGAGCGTGCTTGTGTGTCAACCCCACCAGCATTAGCGATAAAAGCCTGGTCCCTGGCTGTGAAGTACAGAACTGAAATAGCTGTAGTGAGCAGAGTGGGGCCCAGGCAGCCCTGTCTTTCTAACAACCCAGCAGGTAAAGCTCCATGAATTACTTTTACACTGAGGGCAATGTGGGGCTGACGCCTGGAGGGACAATTAACAGAAATAGATTTCAGCAGGAAGATCTAGACCCCGTCCCAAATAGCACCCTAGTGCACTAGATAAGGAATAGGGTGCCATTTGGGATATAGATCTATGAGAGGGGAGACTGCTGTCATGTTACTACAGCTTTCAATAAATCATGGATGGATGGACAACACACAGACCCATGCTTTAACAATACCACAGACAACCCAGATTAAACATTCAACAATACCAGGGATGGAGAACACACACATGCTTTAAACAGTACCACAGACAACACACCCATATCTGTTTGTCTGTTATTATCGTGGATACACTTTAACCAGTACTTGAAGATAAATGAAAAGGATGACAGGGCTCACTTTAATTTGACTGTATCAGAGTTGATGTTTTAGAGGTATTCTAGAAGAGGTGCCAGGCGGTGGTTCTCTACCAGTCTGCCGTGACCCACTGCACCTCAACTGTTGACTTTAGTTACTATCAAGTCCAACATGTTTATTTCCAGGGCCCTTAATCATAAAGCCTCTTAGAGTAGGAATGCTGATCTAGGATCAGATTCCCCTCTGTCCATCCACTATGATCTAAAAGGCAAAAGTCATCCAAGATCAGCACTCATACGCTGAGACGCTTTATGAATAGGTGGGTTGTATGTAGATAGGTTGTGTGGTGCATTATGCCAACCCTCTCCTGGTTATGCCTCTTCCTCATGGGGCTTTCCACTAACCATCACCGTTGCATTCAGAGACAGAGCTGTATACTTAGTCTACAGATAGTGTGTGTAGAAACATAGCATAAACATAGTATACAGCATCGAATGGTTCCAAACATACTAGTGGAGTGATTACAGGGTGATGTACTGTAGCGTAGTCTTGTATGACCCACTTTGAACACAAACGTGTCTATTTAAGGACATTACGGAAAAATAAAATACAATATTTTCTTATTGTAAATGTAGCCCATGTATGTGTTGTCCATTCAGGATATCGGTGAACAAATAAGTCACCTGTGCTTCAGCAATTTTTAAAAATGTAATAAATGGAACAATCTTCCTGTACAACATCTGCATAGCACGTCCATATTTCTCTGTCTTTAGCACTGTGAGTGCCCCAACATAGTACAATACAGTTATTTACTCTTCTTCCTTCCCTCCCTCTATCACTCTCTGTCTATCTTTTTCCTCCAGGCCCTGTATGGCTGGGCCCTTCGCTCTGCAGTCAACCTCTTTTCATGTGTTTTTAATTGGGCCCTGATGGAAAGGCCTGAAGCACCCATGGTGTGTTCCTACCTAACATCCTGATGTGTTCTGATATACAGAATTCAACGTGTGTTAGTTGGGAGAGGGTTTATCTGCTTTTGTAAAGCAGTCAAATAGTTTTTGAAATGTTGTAGGTTCTCCATGTCTGCGTGCCATCGCACCAGGATAGGGTGCCATCTGTCATGCACGTCTCTTTTGTAAAGCAGTCAAATATGTAAAAAAAAAAAACACGTTCTCCATAATCCAGGATCACATTGTTTAAATCCCATGTCCATCTCTCCTGCCGGCCAGACAGAGAGGCTGAACCCTGGAGCCAGTGGATGAAATGATGGCAGTTCTCCAAATGGAAGCCAAGGAGCCACGGTGGAGCCACAGCCCAGTGACAGCTCCTTCAGTGGTGGAATACTTTATGTCAAACTTTCTCAGCTCATCTAAAGCTGCAGGGACATTCCAACCGGAAGGAAGCATAAGGTATGTGTGACATGGTGAGGTTGGACCCAGGTGCAGAGAAGAGACCAGACCATTAATGAGCGGTTAAGGATAAACATAATACTTCCCTGAGACACGGTAACGGAAGGATCACAGTAACACTGGGAAAACAACAAACACTAAGTCTTGAAAACTCACTCATACCCCCCTTCCTGCAGCAGCTCCAGCTGCGGAGCCACCACGCAGTTGGTTGAAGTCCCGAACAAGTCCCGGATCCAAGATGTACCGGGCAGGCACCCACGCCCGCTCCTCAGGGCCATACCCCCCCCAGTCCAGCCTCCAACAGACACCGGACAGTGTAGGCCGGGCGGCCATCGACAAGTCGAGGGGGTGGAGGAGCAGGTGTGGGGGGAGAGAAGGGACTGGTCCTTACCAGCTTGAGACGGGAGACATGGAAGGATGGACCCTCATAGACCTGGGAAGGTGGAGATGATAGGTGACCGGGTTGATGCGACTCAGGATCTTGAATGGTCATATGCAGTGTGGAGCGAGCTTCTGCGAGGGTGGATAGCCACACTCATTGACCCAGTCGGAGGAGCCAAAGAGGCCTTCGGTGCCAGTTTGCCTGGTGTTGGTGATGGGCAGATGAGCGGAGCAAGGAGGATGGCGTTCTGATCCAGGTGCGGCGACATCATTGAATGAATGCCCCGGCTGATGGCACCCCTGCTTCGGCCTCTTGTTCAGGAAACAAGAGGGGGGCGAACCTGAACTGACACTCGAACGGCAATAGTCCAGTGGACGAGTTCGGCAGTGTGTTGTGAGCATATTCCGCCCAGATGAGGAACTTTCTCCAGTTGCTGGCCTGGGTGGAGACAAAACAGAGGAGGAACTCTCCTGGTTGACCCGCTCCGTTGGCCCATTCGACTGGAACCCCGAGGTGGGGGTGGAACCCCAAGGAGAGACTCACCGACACCCCCAACAGGGAGCAGAAAGCTTTCCAATACTGTGCAACGAACTGGGGCCCACGATCCGAAACAATGTCCTGGGGAAGTCCGTGTAGTCAAAAGACATGGGTAATCATGAGATCAGAGGACTCCTTCGTTGAGGGAAACTTGGGTAAGGCAATGAAATGGGCTGCCTTGGAGAACCGATCAACGACCGCCAGGATAGGGGTAAGCCGTTGGGGCCGTCTTTATGGACAGGTGGGACCAGGGCCGGCTGGGGATGGGCAGAAGTTGGAGCAACCCGGCCGGTCGCTGTCATGAGGACTTGCTTTGGGCATAGGTGGAACAGGCCGCAACAAAGGATCTCACATCATCAATCATGTTAGGACACCAGAATGTCCGCCTCAGGAACTTGTGTCTGATTAACCCCTGGATGGCCAGTTAATTTAGAGGAGTGTCCCCATTGTAGCACTCGAGAACGGGCTGATAGCAGAACATAAAGTCTGCTAGTGGGACCCCCGCTGGCACTGCCAACGTGGCTGTACCCCATTGGCACTGCCAACGTACCAAAATTCAGTATAAAACGCCTGTAAAAGGAACTGCTGGACTTGTTTGAGTGAGGCAGGACGGCAGTCAGTGACCGCCCTAACCTTAACAGGGTCAATTTGGATGCCGGCGGTAGAGATCATGTGGCCCAGGAAAGAGACTTGGGATACATGGCACTCACCCTTCTCAATCTTGACGTATATTTGACTCTGCAGGAGGTGTCTCAGGACTTTGCGAACATGCAGGATGTGTTCCGGAAGGGTCTTGGAGAAGATCAGGATGTCGGCGAGGTTAACAAAGATGAACCGATTCAACATATCCCTAAGAGTGTCATTGACCAATGCTTGGAAGACTGCCGGTGAGTTCGATAATCCGAATCGCATGACTAAATACTCATAGTGGCCACTAGGGGTGTTAAAGGCAGTTTTCCATTCATCTCCCTCCCTGATTCTCACCAGATTGTAAGCGTTGTGGAGGTCCAGCTTGGTGAAGAATTGGGCCCTCTGGGCCAGCTCTAAGGCAGCGGACATCAGGGGTAGGGGGTAACTGTTCTTAATCGTGATCCTATTCAGCCCTCGGTAGTTGATGCAGGGACGCAGACCTCCATCCTTCTTTCCCATGAAGAAGAAACCTGCACCAGCTGGGGATGTTGAGGAGCGAATGAAACCCGCCTCCAGCAACTCCCGGATGTAATTGTCCATGACTGCAGCTTCATGGATCGAGAGGGAGTAAAGACGGCCCCGGGGAGGGGTGGAGCCTGGTAGGAGTTATATGGAGCAGTCGTATGGACAATGAGGAGGGAGGGTGGCGGCTTGCTTCCCGGAGGTCGAAGTATTGGGTAGGGAGTGCGGAGAAGTCTTGGTCTTCAATAGATGCAGGGGGACGAGGCTCTAGGTGGGGGTCTTATACATTTAGTCTGGCAGTTCTTACCCCAGTCTAGTAAGTGTCCCGTGGACCAGGAGAGTAGTGGCTTATTTAGCTTTAGCCAGGGGTACCCTAGGATAAGGGGGTTCTCGGGAGCCGTGATCAAAAGAAAACTAAGAGCTTCTGAGTGATTCACCCCAACCTGCAGTAGAATGGGCTTGGTCTGATATTCTACCTGGCCTGGAGCCAATGGGGCGTCCATCCAGGGCTTGAATCTGCAGAGGAATGGGACATTTCATGCAGGGATTTGTAATTCTCTGGCGAAGTCTTGATCAATGAAATCATCTGCGGCCCCGGAGTCTGCGAAGGCTTGAATCTGGTGCTGGCGGTTGTCACAGTGGAGGTAGTGACAGACGGTGACTGGGTAGCCGGGGGGTAACTGCACAGCTCATCAGGGTCTCCCCTTGTCCCGGCGAGCCCTGGCGTGTAGCACGGAGATGCCCGAGACCTCTGCAGTAGAGGTAACAGCCTTTGCGCATGCGCCTGTCATGCTCCTGTGGGCTCAAATATGAGCATCCCAGCTGCATGGGCTCTTCAATGCTGGGTTCGGGGGGCTTGGACTGTGGTTGGAGGGAATCGGGAAGTGACCGGAGGGTTTCTGATATCTGGAAGAGTTGTTCTTGCTGCCACCTCAGAAGAGCTCCTTGGTGGGTTACAACATTCTTGATCTGGGTGATCTCTGCTGGGTCCATGTTGTGAGCTGAAGCTTGTTGTGACAAGAGAGAGAGAGAGAGAGAGAGAGAGAGAGAGAGAGAGAAGAGACCAGACGAGGAATCAGCATAATACTTAATACTTTACTGAGACATGGTGAAAGAAGGATCACAGTAACACTGGGAAAACAACAAACACTAAGTCTCGAAAACTCCCTCAGGAGACTAACACACGGCACATAATTCAAGCTTCAGCAAAGGACAACAGAAAACACACCTCTTTTAACAGGGAAATCATAATGAATAAATAGGACACACCTGAGTGTCGTCAATGTCTTTAGGACGGTCTCTGCTGCCCTCTGGTGACAGATGGAACCGTGACAGTATGTACATTAATCTAAGTAGATAGTCTATATCCCAAATGGCACCTTATCCACTACTGTATATAGTATACTACCTATGGGCCCTGGTCAAAGTAGTGCACTATATAGGAGAGAGTGTAGGGTGCTATTTGGGTTGCACAATATATAAACAGGGCGAGGCCCTCTCTACATGTACAGTAGAGCATGGATGAGGTGGTGAATGACAACCTAAGTGGCTGTATGGCTGACACTCATACAGTAAGTATACTGTCAAACTGACTGGAACACTATATCATTGTTTAACTCGATTACTTTTAGCATCAGATAGGGCCTTGCAAAGGACATCAATATTCTTCGGTCTCCTTTTCTTCATTAAACAGTGCAATTATGTCTAAAAGCCTCCCTCCAGCAAGTCTATGGACATGTCACGGCTTCTGGTCTGCTGGCTACACTACTCCAGCCTCAGGGTACACTTAAGCTCTGAAAATGTTGTTATTTTAAGACATTAATAGGACACCTGCTCATAGAGGAATGCACGTTTTGTTTGTTGTATGTATTTTGTGTTTGCATTGCTCAATTGACTCGCTGAATGAATACAAGTTATACCCATGTGCTATACTGCATACTAAAACTAAACTGCATAGTAAATGTGACCCAAAACATCTGTGGGCCTATCTATAATATCTATATCTATAACCCCCAGGTTCCTCCTCCTCCTCCTCTGCATGCTAATGAGCTCATTTAGATGAGCTGGCAGTATCATATCATACTTTCCATTGTCTTTGACTGACTGGAGCCTCTCGATCAATATTCAGCTGCCAGCCGATGGGTGTGGAGAGAGAGATGAGGGGTGTAGAGAGAGAGAGAGAGAGAGAGAGAGAGAGAGAGAGAGAGAGAGAGAGAGAGAGAGAGAGAGAGAGAGAGAGAGAGAGACACATTCTGACTGGGGAGAATGGGGAGAGATGAGCGGAGCGTCAGATTAGCAGAGGGAAGAGAGAAAGATCAGGGGTGTGGAGAGAGGTAGAGGCACCCTGACCGTGCCTGACAGCTGTCGGAGCAGAATGCTCTGTTTAGGAAACATCTGACAGCTAGAAGACCTGGGTGATGAGAGAGACGTATGGAGGGAGGTAGGGAGGAAGGACACAGATTTAGGAAGTCACTGCATGACTCTTAGCACTGCTAAACTCTGCAGGATAGAGTAAATCAACCACAACTAATGATATTGGGCTTTGGTCAAAAGTAGTGCACTATGTAGGGAACAAGGTGCAATTTGGTGATGCATGCAGCTAGACATTAATTAACTGTGTGCCAGCAGACTAGAATACTCAATACTTCCCTTTCTGATGGTGTTGACATCAGCCTGTTGTCCATGTTCTCTCTCACATTCATTATAAGTAGCTAGCTGCCTTCCCCACTCAGATTTGCTGTACAAAGCTATGCAATGCTATCCATGACATGTCAGTCAACGACACACATATCCCATATCACATATTTCAGATGATTGTCCTGGGTGAGACCCATTGGGTCATAATGTAAGCCTAGTATGTGGAATATGTAGAATGAGGAATATGTATGTGTATTGGTATAAGGAATTATTAGTATTATGAATTTGTATGTGCAATATGTCCTTATACAGTAGGCCTATTTAGCAGTGTTGGGGAGTAGTGAACTACATGTAGTTCAAGTTTGCAGTAGCTTGGTGGTAGTTAAACTAAATGTTAATCTAGGTAGTGGTTTCAGTAGTTAATAATTGTTTTGCCATGTAGCGGTGTAGCTAACTACTGGAACTACACACTACTTTTTTTGAAAAAATAAAATAAAATATGGGTGAAGTAGGCAAGAATTTCCTTTATTTTTCGGCATCAGACCTGCCTAATTCTCACTTAAAACATACAGTATGGTTTTGTATTTAATAGGCTAAACTACACATTCTGTCAACATCTGACCCCAGAGGGATCTATTCTTGCAATTTGTAGTCTGACATTTCCTATTTAGATATGATACTTTTTTACGAAGTAGTTTTGTGAACTACTTTTTCAAAGTAACTTTAGTTAAGTAAACCATATTTTTCTTAAGGGTAGCTGTAGTGTAACTTAACTCATTCCAGTGAAAAGTTATTGGTACTGTAGCTTAAACTATATTTTCAGAGTAGCTTCCCCAACACTACTAGTTAGTAACAATTTTCTGCTGTTGTATTTTTCTATTAGCTTAAACAAGTGATTCCATTTTGATTAAACATTTATTTGACAAAATAAAGGTATTTAAAAGTGTAAATTGCTAAATTGTAATTACTTTGCCACTATTGGCCTATATATATATATATATAGGCTTTTGACTCTGTCAATCACCGTATTCTTATCGGCAGACTCAACAGCCTTGGTTTCTCTGGAAGTCTCTATGGGGGTGCCACAGGGTTCAATTCTCAGGCTGGCTCTTTTCTCTGTATATATCAATTAGGTCACTCTTGCTGCAGGTGATTCTTTGGTCGACCTCTACGCAGACGACACCATTCTGTATACATCTGGCCCTTCTTTGGACACTGTGTTAACTAACCTCCAAACGAGCTTCAACGCCATACAACTCTCCTTCCGTGGCCTCCAACTGCTCTTAAATGCAAGTAAAACTAAATGCATGCTCTTCAACCGATCGCTGCCCGCACCTGCCCACCCGTCCAGCATCACTACTCTGGACGGTTCTGACTTAGAATATGTGGACAACTACAAATACCTAGGTGTCTGGTAAGACTGTAAACTCTCCTTCCAGACTCACATTAAGCATCTCCAATCCAAAGTTAAATCTAGAATCGGCTTCCTATTTCGCAACAAAGCCTCCTTCACTCATGCTGCCAAACATACCCTCGTAAAACTGACCATCCTACCGATCCTTGACTTCGGCGATGTCATTTACAAAATAGCCTCCAACACTAAACTCAGCAAATTAGATGCAGTATATCACAGTGCCATCCGTTTTGTCACCAAAGCCCCATATACTACCCACCACTGTGACCTGTATGCTCTCGTTGGCTGGTCCTCGCTACATATTCATCGCCAAACCCACTGGCTCCAGGTCATCTATAAGTCTTTGCTAGGTAAAGCTCTGCCTTATCTCAGCTCACTGGTCACCATAGCAACACCCACCCGTAGCACACGCTCCAGCAGGTATATTTCACTGGTCATCCCCAAGCCAACACCTCGTTTGGCCGCCTTTCCTTCCAGTTCTCTGCTGCCAATGACTGGAATAAATTGCAAAAATTACTGAAGCTGGAGACTTATATCTCCCTCACTAACTTTAAACATCAGCTGTCAGAGCAGCTTACTGATCGCTGCAGCTGTACACAGCCCATCTGTAAATAGCCCATCCAACCAACTACCTACCTCATCCCCATATTTGGTTTTGTTTTTCTGCTGTTTTGCACACCAGTATTTCTACTTGCACATCCTCATCTGCACATATATCACTCCAGTGTAAATTGCTAAATTGTAATTACTTTGCCACTATGGCCTATTTATTGCCTTACCTCCTTACTTCATTTGCACACACTGTATACAGATTTTTATATTGTTATTGACTGTACGTTTGTTTATGTGTAACTTTGTGTTGTTGTTTTTGTCACACTGCTTTGCTTTATTTTGGTCAGGTCGCAGTTGTAAATGAGAACTTGTTCTCAACTGGCCTACCTGGTTAAATAAAGGTGAAATAAAAAAAGTAAATAAAAAAAACTTTACCAGTTTGTTTTATACCCAGTGGAACTATTAAGGTGGGCATACTACTAGCCCAAACCATAACTCTGGTCCAGGGTGTTTATGTGTGGCTTGCGCAGTTTGCGCTGTTCTGTGAAGGGAGTAGTACACAATGTTTTACGAGATCTTCAGTTTCTTGGCAATTTCTCGCATGGAATAGCCTTCATTTCTCAGAACAAGAATAGACTGACCAGTTTCAGAAGAAAGTGCTTTGTTTCTAGCCATTTTGAGCCTGTAATCGAACCCAAAAATGCTGACGCTCCAGATACTCAACTAGTGTAAAGAAGGCCAGTGTTATTGCTCCTTTAATCAGCACAACAGTTTTCAGCTCTGCTAACATAATTGCAAAAGGGTTTTCTAATGATCAATTAGCCTTTTAAAATGATCAACTTGGATTAGCTAACACAATGTGCCATTGGAACACAGGAGTGATGGTTGCTGATAATGGGCCTCTGTACGCCTATGTAGATATTCCATTAAAAATCAGCCATTTCCAGCTACAATAGTCATTTACAACATTAACAGTGTCTGCACTGTATTTCTGATCAATTTGATGTTATTTTAATGGACAAAAAATTTGCTTTTCTTTCAAAAACCAGGACACCCCAAACTTTTGAACGGTAGTGTATACTGTAGATGGCTCTGCCCTGGACCAGAGCTACCCAAAACGATACATTCTATTACACCACAAGAGGGAGCTCGAACATGTCTCCTTAAACTCTACCCTACATCGATTTTTATACACATATCATCCTCTATTTTAGGATATAATGTGTAAACTATTTGATGCAAATCGAAATGTTTTGTAAAAAATATCTTCATGAAATGTTGATGGAGATTCGTTATGTTAATGTAGCATAGTTAAATCCTATTTATTGATATACTGTGTTGACTTGTTATATATAGGCTTATTATTAAAATGTTGTCATTTTTTTTGTAATAATAACCGACTTACCTACAGCGTTTCCATTGCTGTTGAAGAGGGCCAATTAAGCCTAATATGTTTTGGACATTTGTGTTTAGGCCTACTGTCAACTAATTACAAAAAAAAGAGATTCAACGGGCAATCTATGATTGCTATATACATTTGTGGACGTTTAAATACCCATATGCCTATCTATACCCATGGATTCTTTGAAAAAAACGATGTATACATGCCTCATAACCTTAGTTCAATTGTGTTAAAATATAAGCTTGTTTTACTCCTTTGTTTGTAAACAAAGTAACTGTAAACAAACACTGTATCGCCTCAAAACATGGTTAAAACGATCATTTTGATCTCGTGGATGGTCAGTCCTTGTATCCATAGCTCTGACTATGAAATTTGAGTGGTTAAATGTCTCCAGCCCCATCACGCAGCTATTTACCAAATCAGTGGCGGGGTGCCTGACTGCTTTGTCATTGTTTTAACTGCAGATTGCCCGTTTAAGGTAAAGTGGTTTATTAAGGCCTACCTGACTGCACACATCATTCCTATTCAAGTTTAAATGGATTTTTCGGTAGAATTTCGCACCTTATTCAACCGGCTTCTTCAAATCCAATCCATGCACTAGCGTTTTCGGGTTTTGATTGACATCTTTCCCTTCCATTCAAAAATCAATAAACGCATTCCAGCCTAAATATCCTCCAATCGGCGGACGATAGGGCGTATCTCTCACTCCGGGGTTCCAAGTGTATGAAGTTTATCCTGAACAGAAGAGAGCAGCGGAGAGAGAGAGAGAATGGTACACCTCAGCGCGGATGCGAGTAAGATATTTATCAACACTCATTTTATACTCTCATAACTTTAGCTGCACTGCTCGTATTTTTTTTCTGGATTTTATGTGCAAAATTCTACGCGTCTTTGCATTGGCTTCTCTCTCCAAATGGCTTGGATTATTTGTCCGCTGTTGCAACGCCAAGGGACTGGTACTGGCGCTGTTTTTGTGCTCTCTGCTTTGATCGCGGTGATTGTGACAGGGGACTCCGCTGCGCAGGTTTTCGACAGTTATGGATTGTCATACGCATTGAGATCGGAACTGTCAGAGGATGCTATATTGGTGGCCAACAATGGAATACGCGTGCCTTTCGGGAGAGCAGTGTTCATTGATCCTATCAATGATCTGGTAATCCAAGTACAACCGGGAGACAGATGTAGTATTACGGTTCTGGATAACGACCCGCTCTCCCAGAGGCCCGGGCAGCTCTCTCCCAAAAAGTTTCCCTGTGAATTTGGTCCCAATGACGTAAAGTATTCTCACTTCGGGTCCAGAAGCCCCCCGCGGGATAGGGTGAGGCTACAGCTCAGATATGACACTCATACAGACACCATAATCATCCCGTTTATGATGGAAGTGGAGGTGATTTTCACACAGTTGGAAGTGTTAACCAGAAACATGCCTCTGACTGTTGACAAACTGCTTGGCACTAGTAACCCCATTGACAGTAAGATTCTGGAGTTCACCTATGATAGAAGTGAACATCAGTGTAAAATAACGTCTCTCTCTAGTGGCAGTGCATTGCCCAGGTATGGAAAACTTGTGGATGAGGGAAAACTTGGAGAAATGGTGGATTGTGATGAATTTATTAAAATGAATATCCGTTATCAGCACACTTCTGCACACAAATCACCCAATAGAGATTATTTCCCAATGATTGTGGAATTACAAGATAAAGAGGGTAATCTGCTGAAGCAGGAGTTTTTCCAGATGATGGTGCGTATAAAGGATGGAGAGGAGAACACGGCTCCTAAACCCAGCTTCGTGGCCATGATGATGATGGAGGTGGATCAGTTTGTCATGACAGCCATCACCCCCGACATGCTGGCTGCCGAGGACATTGAGTCTAACCCTGACAACCTTATCTTCAACATCACCTCCCCCCTCTCCTTCGAGGAGGGGTACATAGTCAGTACAGATGACCGGAACCTGCCCATCACCTCTTTCTACCAGGGAGACCTCAAAGAACTAAAGATAGCCTACAAGCCTCCGTCTGTGGACTCTGAGACAGAACGTATCTTCCAGATAGAGTTTGAGGTGGTGGACACTGAGGGGGCTGTGTCTGACCCATTTGCCTTCATGATTGTAGTGAAACCTATGAACACGCTTGCTCCAGTAATCACCAGGAATACGGGTCAGCTTCTCTACGAGGGTCAGTCCAGACCACTGTCCAGCTCTCACAACCTAGAGGTCAGTGACGAGGACAACCTGGATGATGTCAAGATCACGGTGGTCGACGGGCTGCGGCATGGCCAGCTGACAGTGCTCGGGTCACGCAGGAAGTTCTTCACCCCGGCTGATCTGGACGGGGGCGTGGTCATCTACCAGCACGACGGCAGCGACACGTACAGCGACAACATTATCTTCCGGATGACGGATGGGAAGCACGAGGTGGAGTTCCTGTTTCCCCTGACAATCGTTCCCACGGACGACGAGCCGCCCATTATCAACGCTAACACGGGGTTAATCCTCTTCAAGAACCAGATGATGCTCATTTCGCCACTCACACTCAGTGCTGCAGACATCGACTCTGAGGACTCCACTATCAGGTTTACCATAGAGGCACCGTT
Source organism: Salmo trutta (assembly GCF_901001165.1). Taxonomy (NCBI): domain Eukaryota; kingdom Metazoa; phylum Chordata; class Actinopteri; order Salmoniformes; family Salmonidae; genus Salmo; species Salmo trutta. Next base: position 18,311,186 of record NC_042982.1, read on the forward strand.
CTCGCCTATAGGGGAGGTGCTGCTGAGGCAGTCAGAGGCCCCAGAGGACCCCTCCACCTGGAAATTCAATGCTGAGGATGAGCTGTATGAGAAAGAGGTTACAGAGTGGCTGCAGCAGGATATCACAGATGGGAAGTTGTTTTACAGACACACAGGGCCTCACAGCGCTGACACAGTCATGGACCAGTTTGTATTCCGGGTCCAGGATGATAACGACCCCCCTAACCAATCAGAACAGAGCTCGTTCATCATCAAGGTTCTGCCCGTGGATGACATCCCCCCTGAGCTGTATCCTGGTACCACCCTCCAGATGACCGTACACGAGTACCAGCTCACCTACTTCCGTAAGAAGTTTCTCCGTTACACTGACCTGGACTCAGAGGACAGAGATCTGAAGTACACCATCACCCAGCCCCCGACAGACACAGACGAGAACAGCCCTGTGGTACTGGGGTCTATTGTGTTAACAGAGAGTCCAGACACTGTAGTGACTGAGTTTACTCAGGCTCAGGTCAATCACCATAAGATATCATACAAACCACCTGACCTGGAACTGGGGATCACAGCCCATGTTCTGCAGTTCCAGTACACGGTGGAGGATACGTCAGGGAATACTGTCACCGGAACGTTCTCTATATTCCTGCAGCCTGTCGACAACAAGCCGCCTCAGATAACCAACACTGGCTTCACTATATTAGAGCGGGGAACGCACAAAATCACCAGAGCTGAGCTGGATACTGTGGACTTAGACACGGACAGTAGCCAGATCTCCTTCACTCTAACTCAGCCCCCTCAGCACGGCACGGTCCAGTACACCTTCACCGACCTGACCAAAGGAGACGCGTTCAACCTGTTGGACATCGCTAATGACAGGATCTCTTACATCCACAACGGAGACGAGTCCACCAGCGATTTCTTCCAGCTGGATGTCAGTGATGGCGTCCATGTTGTGACCATCACCATCAGGGTTACCGTGAAGCCCATTGATGACGAGACCCCGACCATCAGCCTGCCGGCCGGAACCATCGGCTCCTACATTGATGTCCTGGAGAACGGAGCCACTGAGATCACGACTAAAGTCATCCAGGGGCGGGACGAGGACACAGACGACCTCCGTTTGACCTTCATCCTGGAGGACTCACCGGTTTTCGGGGAGATCCTGGTGAACGGGGTCCAATCAGGAAGCTTCACCCAGGCTGACATCATCAACGGACTGGTGGTGTATGCCCACACCAGCGGAGAGATCGGCCTCACCACTAAATACGACTACTTTAATCTGATGCTGACAGACATGTCTGATGAGTGGACGGTAGGGGGCAACAGGGTCACGGGGGTCAGGGTTCAGATCACCATCCTCCCCATGGACAGCCAGGCTCCAGAGGTGTTCGTAGGCCCACAGTTCACTGTCGTAGAGGGAGAGAAGAATGTGATTGAGATTTTTCACATTAGCGCTGATGATATTGACACTCCTAATGACGACCTGCTTTGTACCATCATCGTCCAGCCCACGTCAGGCTACGTGGAGAACATCTCCCCGGCCCCAGGCTCAGAGAAGTCCAGGTCTGGGACAGCGATCAGTGCATTCACCATCAAGGACATCAGACAAAACCACATCTACTACGTCCAAAGCATCCATAAAAGAGTGGAGCCGGTAGAGGACAGGTTCACGTTCAGATGCTCCGACGGCATCAACTTCTCCGAGAGACATTTCTTCCCCGTCGCTATCATCCCGTCCAATGATGAGAAGCCAGAGATCTATATGAGGGAGTTTGTCGTCATGGAAGGGATGAATATCGTCATCGACACACCCATCCTGAACGGAGCCGACGCGGACATCCCCTCGGACAAACTCACTTTCATCATCACCAAACCACCAAAGCACGGCTTCATCCTCAACCAGCTGACAACCGGCACTGTCACAGTTACCAACTTCACCCTGGACCAGATCAGGGAAGCCTCCAGTATAGTGTATGAACACGATGACTCGGAGACCAAGGAGGACAGCTTTGACTTAATCCTGACGGAAGGTAAATATACAGTGGAGAAGACCATCATTGTTATGATCATCCCTGTAGATGACGAGACACCCAGGATGGCCATCAACGACGGTCTGGAGATAGAGATAGGAGACGTTAAAGTGATCGATAACAACGTTTTAAAAGCCACCGACCTGGACTCTGAGGATAGTACTCTGACGTACGTTGTTCGCTACGGGCCGGGCCAGGGGTTGTTACAGAGGAGAACCCCTTATGGGACGTTAGAGAACATCACAGTGGGGATGAACTTCACCCAGTACCAGGTGGACCAGGCTCTCATCGTCTATATCCACAACGGGCAGGAAGGAATCCGGGACCTTATCAAGTTTGACGTGACAGACGGGATCAACCCTCTGATCGACAGGTACTTCATTTTTACAAATGTGTTTATTGAGGTTTTCAAAAATACAAACAATATACTACAACTACAACAATAGAATAAACAACTTGAAAAAAATGATTATGATTCTTGCTACTAGGTTTGACATTTCAGTTTGTCAAGGTGTCTCCTAATGGATCGTCTTGCAATTGTTTGTTTGTTTATTTGTTATATTCTTTTTGTCTTTTGACAGGTACTTCTACGTGACGGTGGGCGGCATCGACATGGTGTTCCCTGACGTGGTCAGTAAGGGGGTCTCTCTGAAAGAAGGCGGTAGAGTAACATTGACCACAGACCTGCTCAGCACCAGCGACCTCAACAGTCCCGACGAACACCTGGTTTTCACCATCACCAGAGCCCCACAGAGAGGCCATCTGGAGTGTACTGATGGCCCTGGAATGCCCATCTCCTCCTTTACTCAGCTCCAGCTAGCTGGGAGCAAGGTACTTCGATCTTGTGTTTTTTTTAACTTTGTGTTATTCTCAATAATTTTTTTAAATACTCATGATTTTATCCTTTGTTTTTCTGTAAACATTTTCAATGGATTATTGTTTTGTCTTTTCATGTGTGCAATTTGTATTATAATAAAGGTGTACTACATACACACGGCCGATGATGAGGTGAAGATGGACAGCTTTGAGTTCGAGGTCACCGACGGTTACAACCCTGTGTTCCGCACGTTCCGTGTCTCCATCACCGATGTGGACAACAAGAAACCGGTTCTAACAGTTCACAGCCTGGTGGTTAACGAGGGAGAGAACAAACTCATCACGCCCTTCGAGCTGACCGCAGAGGACCGCGACACGGCTGACCCCCTCCTGAAGTTCACGGTCACGCAGGTCCCTGTCCACGGTCGCCTCCTCTTCAACAACACCCATCCCGTCACCTCCTTCACCAAACAGGACCTGAACGAGAACCTCATCAGCTACAAACACGATGGTACTGAGTCCTCCAAGGATTCCTTCTCCTTTACCGTGAGTGACGGGACGCACACCGACTTCTACGTGTTCCCAGACACCGTGTTCGAGACGCGGCGCCCCCAGATGATGAAGATCACGGTCCTGTCGGTGGATGACGGGGTGCCCCAGATCGTGGTGAATAAAGGGGGGCCCACCCTGAGGGTGTTAGAGACGGGTCACCTGGGGTTCCTCATCACCTCTAAGACTCTTAAGGCAGAGGACAGGGATAGTCTTCAGCTGTCTGTTACCTTTAAGATCACCGTGGGACCAGAGCATGGATACCTCATCAACCTGGGTACAGGCAACGCTACCGTCACCACATTCACTCAAGGTAAGACGACCGTTACTTTAAATAAAAAGTTATACTCTACTATACTTTAGTCTTTTACAAATACAATATAACTTTATTTTCCAATGTGTTTTTTTTTTCATTCTTCATAAGCTGTTGAGCAGATCTTATTTAGAGCTGTAGCGCTGTTGCCCTTATAATGGATTAAGAGCTTACTTACCTGTATAATGGTACTATGTAACTACTGTAGTATGGTCATTGGCCGCAACTGCACAGTGGTGTTCAGAAATTAAGCTTAACTTGACAGAGAAATCTTTTGTCTTTCTAGAGTCGTCCATGAATGGAGTTCAACAATTTCTTCAAACAGAAAAATAGGGTTTCACAGGGCAGTGGTTTCTCCTACCCCAAACCTCATCTAGTAAACTTCTACAGAGTATTACAGCTCTTGAGTAAATACCAGCAGATTTGACCTTACATGAAGGTAGGGGGCCACAGACATGAAGAATAGAGAGTGAGAACATTAATACCCTGTCTGAGAGTGAGGGAGGCAGAGAGAGAGGGAGGCAGAGAGAGAGAGAGAGAGAGAGAGAGAAAGAGAGCGAAGAGAGAGGTAGGGAGAGATACAGTAGAGAGAGAGTGGAGGAGAGGGAGAGAGAGAGGTAGGGAGAGAGATAGAGAGAGAGAGAGAGAGAGAGAGAGAGAGAATGTGTTAACTTCACTCACAGTGACAGCATGCCAACATTTGTTTAAGCCGCAGAAATAGCTACCGTATAGAACAACTACACATACATACAGCCCAGTCTACATTACAAATTAAAAGGTAGGGTAAGTAAGTAGTAAGGAATGTATGAATTAGACCCCAATTGATCTCTATATGGCTGCATCCCAAATGGCACCTTATTCCATATATAGTGCACTTCTATGGGCTCTGGTAAAAAGTAGTGTACTGTACGGTATAGGAAATAGGGTGCCATTTGGATGGGACGTAGATCCATTCTCTCCTTTATTTACTGACCCCCATTCATCCCCATTCTCCTCCCGCTGCTTTCTCCTTCTGCAGACCTGTTAAATATTTCAGGCAGATCCATCGCTGGTAAACAGACAGTAAATAACTCTAGCTTATCCGGCATAGCCGGCGGCAGTGTCCCAAAACTGGCTTTACATTTTTATGAGCCGGCCGCTTTGAAGGGAAATGTTTTGACATCAAATATAGAAGATAGCAGTAATACACCTCACACCCTCCTCCCTGATCGCAGCCTCCCGACCTATAAAGAAGCCACTCCAGAACCAACCCTCCTCCTAGATAGTATCAGTCTTAAGAACCCACTCCAGAACCAACCCTCCTCCTAGAGAGTATCAGTCTTAAGAACCCACTCCAGAACCAACCCTCCTCCTAGAGAGTATCAGTCTTAAGAACCCACTCCAGCATAGCGTTGTTAGCGGATGCGGCAGACAGACGTGATGTGATGTGGTGTAGCTTCTGCAGTCTGCCTCTTCTTTATGGTCCCTGTCTTTCAGAAGACTAATAGATAGACAGACACTAAACAGCCTGAGTTCATTCAAATCTCCTCTCCTGTGTTCTTCTTCTTTTTTACTGGTGAGGCTTCATCCATATAAGTTGTCCAACAGTGTATAAATCAAATCAAATGTTATTTGTCACATGCGCCGAATGCAACAGCTGTAGACCTTACGGTGAAGTGCTTACTTACAAGCCATTATCCAACGATGCTTTAAGAAGTTTAAAGAAAATAAGTGTTAAGTAAAAAATTTAAAATAATTAAACAACAGCAGTAAAATAATAATACCGAGGCTATATACATGGGGTACCGGTACAGAGTCAATGTGCAGGGGCACCGGTTGTCGAGTTAATTGAGGTAATATGTACATGTAGGCAGAGTTAAAGTGACTATGCATAGATAATAAACAGAGAGTAGCAGCAGAGTAATAGAGGGGTCTGGGTAGCCTTTCATTAGCTGTTCAGGAGTCTTGTGGCTTGGGGGTAGAAGCTGTTTAAGAAGCCTTTTGGACTTAGACTTGGCCCTCCGGTACCGCTTGCCGTGCAGTAGCAGAGAGAACAGTGTATGACTTGGGTGGCTGGAGTCTTTGACAATTTTTAGGGCCTTCCCTCTGACGCTGCCTGGTTTAGAGGTCCTGGATGGCAGGAAGCTTGGCCCCAGTGATGTACTGGGCCGTACGCACTACCCTCTGTAGTGCCTTTCGGTCTGAGGCCAAGCAGTTGCCACACCAGGCAAGTAGGTTGTAGTAGTTCAGTGATATGATATGTGGAAGTAGTCTTAAGCCACATCAGAAAAGCTATAATAGAGAACTGTCTAACAACAGTTCATCACAGATATGCATATCAAATGTAATATTGTATTGTATTATGTACCCTGCCTACCATATCAGCGTTATTCATTTTCTCAGTCTTTCTTAGTCTATTAGGCAACATGCAAGGCATGAACTATAAATTCAAGCGGAATATGTTTCTAGACGAGTAGAAGAGTAAATCACATCAATCTGATTTTCTTTTTCAGCTGAAATTGATGACATGAAGATTTGCTATGTGCTAAGAGATGGTCGCAATGCTACGAGCGACATCTTCTTTTTCTCCATTGAGGACAATGGTAAGTCATTCTATAAATGTTTTACTGATGGTGCTTGTTTACATCAAGTAATACCACATCTAACCATTTCAATAGTTGAGGGGCTTTTTGTGAGCCAACGTTGTAGATGGAGGATTTTCCAGCTGTAGCCTAAACTTTTCAGTGAAGGAGAAAATCTAAGCTGCAGTAGATGAGTGCATTGGCATGAATGGGGCTCTAGATATAACATAGTGGAATAGAACCAAGCAGCAAGTAATCCCTTTAAACAACAACAGCAGTATATAAAACAACGTTGAAGTCCCCCCCGCTTGAAGTTCTGCTTGAGGGAGGCCAGATAGAGGACTCTGATGGAAATCTGTTTAAAACATGTCGACAAACTTTTCTTTAAGGCAGGAACTGTTCTTTGAGGCAGGAAGGAATCTTCAGTTGTTCCAGCAGCTTGTTGGGGCATGATTTTATCACGTTTAGCATGTAGGCCTAGAGTACTGTGAGGTTTCTCTAAGGGGGATGTGGAAGCAGGCTGGAATTGTATACGTTTGATCATTATGTAGCACAAGTCCAGTTCACAGGACTCCTGTTGAACACCTCTCAGCAATGTAATAAAAGTAACATTCATTGGGCCACTTGAATTAGCAGAAAAATACTCTCACTTTGAGCTCTGTCTGCGATGAGAGGCAGTGTCTGCGATGAGGGGTAGTGTTTGCGTCTTAAATTGCACCTTATTCCCTACATAGTGCACTACTTTTGACCAAAGCCCTATTGGCCCTGGTGAAAAGTAGTACACTATATAGAGAATAGGGTGCCATTCAGGATGTAGTTGCCGTGTGAGGCGGTGTAAATGGTGGTGGATGCGGCTGGTGCTTCATGATTAGTTTAAGTAGAGTGGCTGACAGTGTGTTCTTTCTTCTGCTCTTCCACGGCCGTGACGGTCTGATGGAATACAAAGAGGTCCTCAGACAAGGGCCTCTTTTCCCACAGGCTCTTCTCTGGGCCTTTAAACACCTCCTGTACACCCCCCCAACCCCACCCACCCTTACCCTTGACCTGGGAGTAATCAGGGGGTTCAGTGAGGTAATACACAGGTTATTACATCAGGGAGTTCAGTGAGGTAATACACAGGTTATTACATCAGGGGATTCAGTGAGGTAATACACAGGTTATTACATCAGGGGATTCAGTGAGGTAATGCACAGGTTATTACATCAGGGGGTTCAGTGAGATAATACACAGGTTATTACATCAGGGGTTCAGTGAGATAATACACAGGTTAATACAGCAGGGGGTTCAGTGAGATAATACACAGGTTATTACATCAGGGGGTTCAGTGAGATAATACACAGGTTATTACATCAGGGGGTTCAGTGAGGTAATACACAGGTTATTACATCAGAGAGTTCAGTGAGGTAATACACAGGTTAATACAGCAGGGGGTTCAGTGAGATAATACACAGGTCATTACATCAGGGGGTTCAGTGAGATAATACACAGGTCATTACATTAGGGGGTTCAGTGAGATAATACACAGGTTATTACATCAGGGGGTTCAGTGAGATAATACACAGGTTATTACATCAGGGGGTTCAGTGAGGTAATACACAGGTTATTACATCAGGGAGTTCAGTGAGGTAATACACAGGTTAATACAGCAGGGGGTTCAGTGAGATAATACACAGGTCATTACATCAGGGGGTTCAGTGAGATAATACACAGGTCATTACATCAGGGGGTTCAGTGAGATAATACACAGGTTAATACAGCAGGGGGTTCAGTGAGATAATACACAGGTCATTACATCAGGGGGTTCAGTGAGATAATACACAGGTCATTACATCAGGGGGTTCAGTGAGATAATACACAGGTCATTACATCAGGGGGTGAGATAATACACAGGTTATTACATCAGGGGGTTCAGTGAGATAATACACAGGTTATTACATCAGGGGGTTCAGCATCCCAAAATGGCACCATATTCCCTGTAAAGTGCAATCATTTTGAGCTTTTATCATAGAGAAGATTGAATGGGTTTTTATCATGCTGGTGATAGTCAAGCCGATTCAGAGTCCTTCCTGTTGCTGTGGAGTCAAGTTCAGTCAATGCCTGTATTATCCTCTCAGTTGGCTTAATGTCATGGATCTGCCTCTCTCTTTCTCTTCTGTATCAAATCAAATCAAACTTTATTTGTCACATGCGCCGAATACAACAAGTGTAGACCTTACCATGAAATGCTTACTTTCAAGCCCTTAACCAACAGTGTAGTTCAAGAGGAGTTAATTAAGAAAATATTTACCAAGTAGACTAAAATAAAAAGTAATAATAAAAAGTAACACATTAAGAATAACGAGGCTATATACAGGGGGCACCAGTACCGAGTCAGTGTGCGGGGGTACAGGTTAGTTGAGGTAATTTGTACATGTAGGTGGGGGTGAAGTGACTATGCATAGATAATAAACAGCGAGTAGCAGCAGTGTACAAAAGGGGGGGGGTTATGTAAATTGTCCGGTGGCAATTTTATGAATTGTTCAGCAGTCTTATGGCTTGGGAGTAGAAGCTGTTGAGGAGCCTTTTGGTCCTAGACTTGGTGCTCTGGTATCGCTTGCCATGCGGTAGCAGAGAAAACTGTCTATAACTTGGGTGACTGGAGTCTCTGACAATTTTATGGGCTTTCCTCTGACACCGCCTGTTATATAGGTCCTGGATGGGAGGGAGCTTGGCCCCAGTGATGTACTGGCTTGGTCGCACTACCCTCTGTAGCGCCTTACGGTAAGATGCCAAGCAGTTGCCATACCAGGCGGTGATGCAACCGGCCAGGATGCTCTCGATGGTGCAGCTCTAGAACCTTCAGAGGATTTGGGTACCCATGCCAAGTCTTTTCAGTCTCCTGAGTGGGAAAAGGTTTTGTTGTGCCCTCTTCACGACTGTCTTGGTATGTTTGGACCATGATAGTTCGTTGGTGATGTGGACACCAAGGAACTTGAAACTCTTGACCCGCTCCACTACAGCCCCGTCGATGTTAATGGGGGCCTGTTCGGCCCGCCTTTTCCTGTAGTCCACGATCAACTCCTTTGTCTTGCTCACATTGAGGGAGAGGTTGTTGTCCTGGCACCACACTGCCAGTTCTCTGACCTCCTCCCTATAGGTCGTTTCATTGTTGTTGGTGATCAGGCCTACCACTGTTGTATCATCAGCAAACTTAATGATGGTGTTGGAGTCGTGTTTGGCCATGCAGTCGTGGGTGAACAGGGAATACAGGAGGGGACTAAGTACACACCCCTGAGGGGCCCCAGTGTTAAGGATCGGCGTGGCAGACGTGTTGTTGCCTACTCTTACCACCTGTGGGCAGCCCGTCAGGAAGTCCAGGATCCATTGCAGAGGGTGGTGTTTAGTCCCAGAGTCCTTAGCTTAGTGATGAGCTTCATGGGCACTATGGTGTTGAACGCTGAGCTGTAGTCAAAGAACAGCATTCTCACATAGGTGTTCCTTTTGTCCAGGTGAGAAAGGGCAGTGTGGAGTGCGATTGAGATTGCGTCATCTGTGGATCTGTTGGGGCGGTATGCGAATTGGAGTGGGTCTAGGGTGTCCGGGAGGATGCTGTTCAAAAGCACTTCATGGCTACCGGCGTGAGTGCCACGGGGCGGTAATCCTTTAGGCAGGTTACCTTCACTTCCTTGGGCACAGGGACTATGGTGGTCTGCTTGAAACATGTAGGTATTACAGACTCGGTCAGGGAGAAGTTGAAAATGTCAGTGAAGACATTGACAGTTGGTCCGCGCATGCTTTGAGTACACGTCCTGGTAATCCGTCTGGCCCAGCGGCTTTGTGAATGTTGACCTGTTTAAAGGTTTTGTTCACATCGGCTACCTTAGAGCATTATCACACAGTCATCCAGAACAGCTGGTGCTCTCATGCATGCTTCAGTGTTGCTTGCCTCGAAGCAAGCATAAAATGCATTTAGCTCGTCCGATAGGCTCGCGTCACTGGGCAGCTCGCGTCTGGGTTTCCCTTTGTAGTCCGTAATAGTTTTCAAGCTCTGCCACATCCGACGAATGTCAGAGCCGGTGTAGTAGGATTCAATCTTAATCCTGTATTAACGCTTTGCTTATTTGATAGTACATCTGAGGGCATAGCGCGATTTCTTATAAGCGCTCCTTGAAAGCGGCAGCTCTAGCCTTTAGCTCGATGCGGATGTTTCCTGTAATCAATGGCTTCTGGTTGGGATATGTATGTACAGTCACTGTGTGGACGACCTCGTCGATGCACTTATTGATGAAGCCGATGACTGAGGTGGTGTACTCCTCAATGCCATTGGATGAATCCCGGAACATATTCCAGTCTGTGCTAGCAAAACAGTCCTGTAGTGTAGCATCCGCATCATCTGACCACTTCTGTATTGAGTGAGTCACTGGTACTTCCTGCTTTAGTTTTTGCTTGTAAGCAGGAATCAGGAGGATAGAATTATGGTCAGATTTGCCAAATGGAGGGCGGGAGAGAGCTTTGTATGCATCCCTGTGTTTGGAGTAAAGGTGGTCTAGGATTTTCTTTCTCTGGTTGCACATGTGACATGCTGGTAAAAATTTGGTGAAACTGATTTACGTTTGCCTGCATTAAAGCCCCCGGGCCACTAGGAGCGCTGCTTCTGGGTGAGCATTTTCTTCATTGCTTATGGCCTCACAGAGTTGGTTGAGAGCGGTCTTTGTGCCAGCTTCGTTCTGTGGTGGTAAATATATAGATATATAGATAATATAGATTAGAACTATCTTGGTAGATAGTGTGGTCTACAGCTTATCATAAGGTACTCTACCTCAGGCGAGCAATACCTCGAGACTTCTTTAATATTAGACATCACAGAACGCACCAGCTGTTAGTGACAAATAGACACACAACCCCACCCCTCGTCTTACCAGAGGTAACATCTCTGTTCTGCCGGTGCATGGAAAATCCCTCTAGCTCTATATTGTCCGTATCGTCTTTCAGACACGTCTCGGTGAAACATAAGATGTTACAGTTTTTGATGTCCTATTGGTAGGATAATCTTAATCATCGGTCATCAATTTTATTTTCCAATGATTGCACGTTAGCAAGAGGAATGGATGGCAATGGGAGTTTACTCGCTCGCCTACGGATTCTCAGAAGGCTGCCCGATCTGCGGCCCCTTTTCCTCCGTCTTTTCTTTGCGCAAAAGGCGTGGATCTGGGCCCTCCCTCCCTCCCTCCCTCCCTCCCTCTCTCTCTCTCTTTCTCTATCTCTCACTCTCTATCTCATCTTATAAACCATGAAGGATTTTCTCTATTCCCCTCTAAACACTGCAAGAGTTTCTCTGTCGGCTCTCTGTCTTTCAGACTCATTCATTAGCTGAGCTTGTTTCATCAGTCACTTGGCAGCCAGACAGGCACTCAACAAGGAGTAGGTGAATGTCAAATGCAGTCAATAATTGTTCACTTGCTGCTTATCTTTCATGAGTGGTTTTAGTAATGATCTGAGCAGTGCTGGAGGCTGCCTCCCCTGTGTGTGTGTTTGTGTTTGTTTGTGTGTGTGTTTGTGTGTTACTGCTTTCACAGCCAACATAAACCTCTACAGAAAGCATGCAGCAGCCGCAGCCCACTCACACACAGAACTCATTACAAGGCATTAGTCCTCTCATTTGCTTGACGTCGATTCCTTTCTCCCCTCTGTGGTAGAATGTTTGCGAAATTCCGAGCTTTCCATAATGCTGTATTACAAGACTGATATTAGTTCTTGTTTGCATGAAACCACAGGGCTATTCATTGTGGCAAAGTTGAAGTCTTCAGTTCCATAAATTAATGCATTCAATTGATAAATGATGCCACTTTACGCTGGGAATTGACTACATATTTTACCTGGCAGAGATGAGCTGACTATTGATGAGTTGTGTGATATAGAATGTACTGGGAGTTCTTGTCAGATGCATGCCAAGGTATGCTGGCACTATGAAGTTAATTCTATCCAGTGGGGAGAGTGTGCGTGTGTGCGTGCATGTATGTGCGTGTACTAGCCTATTTGTGTGTACAGTATATGTGTGTGTCTGTGTTTATCCAGGTAAGGTTGTACTTGTAAAGCTGCTCATAACCTTTGTACCGGTTAGAATTGGGTCGCTGCCAGATGCCGTCCCTGCTGAGTGATTGATGTCATCCCGAAAGGGGATGAACACTGCCCAACTTGCAGGGGAGATTTTGGGGGATTGGTTCTTTAGATAACCTAAATATGTGTGGTTGTTTTACCTAACTTAGTTGAATGCACTGACTGTTAGTCACTGCTAAATGCCCGTTGCTGTGCTTGACGCATAATTGGAACATAATGAAAAGAATAGGAGCTTAACCATTCATTTAATAAAGGAAGCACAGAGCGTCTTCAGTCTTGTTTTTGCAGTGGCTGAATCCTGAGCTAAAAGAGGTGACAGAGGTCACAGTCACGGAGGCGTCAGGCTTGTCAAGGTTTTGAATGAATAATCACTGAGGGTTCAAGTTACACACATTTGTTTGTGGCTTCTACTTCTCAGCTGTTTTCCTCTCCTGTCAAGGACACGCACACACGCACGCACGCACACACACACGCACACACACACACACACACACACACACACACACACACACACACACACACACAGATGATGCCCAGCACTAGGAAACTGCTTTAATTCCTTAGAAAGTGTCAGAACTGTTTTTAGACCAGGACATGATGGGGGTAGAGAGGGGAATTAGCACCTGTCATGTTTAAGCCGGTTAATTGTTGTGTTTTGGAGTTCCTTCACCTCTTCGTCTGTCAGGGCATTCAGG